>NW_011912367.1:0-1889 GCF_000151845.1 Pteropus vampyrus | reverse complement strand
AAGCCAGAAATTTGGACATCAAGCCGACGAGTCCATGTACTTCTTTCTTTAATCTAACTCCACTTATTCTTTATTAAAAAAAAAAAATCAACTTTTTTGTTTCGTTGGAGAGAGTCCCATGCTTCTGAAAGAATATCAAGAAAGGTCTTTTATGTCAGGTTAAAAGTTTAGACTTAATCATATAAGTCATGAAAAACCTTTCAAAGGACTTAAAGGAAGGGATGGCTGGTTGGTTATAAGTGTTATATTCTTCTAGTGGCATCATGAAGTATGGTTTTAATTTGAATTAAAAACTACAACAGAATACCATGAATCAAATGATTTAAAAGAAACTTACAAAATTGTATTAGTATATTATAGTAATAATATTATCATATCCACCTGGATTTGTTTTGTTTTTTTCTCAAATAGTACACATATGCTACTTTTTTTTTTTTTTTTTTTATTCACTCACACTTTCCAAATGTGTTCCTCCTCTGATATTCTGAATTTTGTCATACATTTTGTGAGGTCACACAATTAAAACTATCATTTGTGTCTTGGATTCTATCCTCTCCATAATTTCTTACTTCGATAAAATTCACAAGTTATATACATTCCACCTCTGCAATACACATACATTTGCAATTTCTCTGCTCTAGTTCCTTCATTTCTTGATCTATTATAATAAACTCTGAATGTGTAAACTTCTTCTAAGTGTTTTCAACTCTAATTTATTTCTAACATTGTTGCCAAGATCTGCCTTTTTTTCTCTCTAATTCACACTTTATTATCCATTCCCCTACATGAAAAAAATTTATTATGTCCTAAATATCCATTCTTAATCTATCACCAACATCTTTTTCAATGGACCCAGGTATTACACACTCTGGTTTATCATATCAAATCTCATCTATACCTAGAGCATGCCACGGTACTCTTTATGTCTCCATGCCTTCATCATATCATTTCTTCTAGTTGATCTGTCCTTTCCCTCTTTCTTCATCTCATAAAATAATCCTACACAAGGAAATTCAAAAGTTATGTTTCACATGAAGCCTTCCTATGCTTCCAGTAAACAATAGCAAAATAACAGCCCTGAAATATGTCTAAGTACTAATCACCAAACATTTGAATATGTCAGGTTATGTGGTAAAGGAGAATTAAGGTTACAAATGAAAGTAAGGCTATTAATCAGCTGACCTTGTAATGGAAAATTATCCTGGATTATCCAAATGAGACCACTGTAATAATGAGGGTCCTTATAAATAATGGAAAATGAGGGCAGAAGAAGAAGAGTCAAAGAGATCGCAGTGTGAGAAGGTCTTAACTCAATGTTGTTGGCTTTTAAGATGGAGGAACGGGGCCACAAGGTAAAAAATATGAGAACACTTAGAAGCCAGAAAAGGCAAAGAAATACTTTTTTTTTTTCCCACAGAGGTTCCAGAAAGAATGCTTATACTTTGATTTTAGCCCAGTGAGATCAATTTCAGAATTCTGACCTCCAAATTTGTAAGACAATAAATTTTGTCGTTGTTGTTTTTTTAAATCACTAAATCTGTGATGATTTCTTACAGCAGCAATAGCAGACTATTATACAGGAAGATTTCTCCTGTAAGGTGAGAAAAAATATTCATCCAGAAAGTACACCATATGCCTATCACTTTACTAGGTGCTTTTCCATATTCTCTTATTTCATCTTTGCAATCTAACACTGTAGATATTATTATTCTCACTTTAAGGAAAAGAAAAAAGATGGCTCAGAAACTTTAGTACTTTACCATTCTTAAAAAATTAGGTGATATAGTCAGTGATGGAGATGAATGAGAGGTGGAGAATGTACAACAATCCAAGTTGATCTGATTCTGAATCTGATACTATTTTCTCCATACCATGCTGCCTCCCAATCA
>NW_011912366.1:0-1810 GCF_000151845.1 Pteropus vampyrus | reverse complement strand
TGAAACCATTTTATACATAAGAAAATGACAGAAAATGATGTTATACAAAGACTTGGAATGCTGGAAAATACTAAGCCAGTCATTGGCCTCCAGCTAAACAGAATTTTATCCTATGGAAATGATCCTGGTAAATGATAATCTTCATTTATCTCGAAAGCTTCTGAAATGTAATTCCATATACTTAAATACTTTGATATCTGCTCTGGACTAAATACTATCCCCTCAAATTCATATGTTGAAGTCCTAACCCATAATGCAACTATATTCAGTGTTACAGACTGAATGTTTGTGCCCCTATTCCCCAAATTCATATGCTGAAATCCTACTCCCCAATGAGATAGTTTTAGGAGGTAGGGCCTTTGGGAGGTAATTAGGATTAAATGAGGTCGAGGAGGTGGAGCCCGCATGAATGAGGTTAGTGCCCTTATAAGAGTCATGAGAAAGTTTGCTTCCCCTCTCTGCTCTCCGCCAGATGGGGACGCAAGGAGCATTCTGCAAGCCTGAGGAAAGCTTCGCCAAAACTCAGCTGTGCTAGCACCCTGACCTGAGACCTCCATCTAGCCTCCAGAACCGTAAGACATAAATTTCTGTTGTTTAAGCCATCCAGCGTATGGTACTTTGTAATAGTAGCCTGAACTAAGACATACGTGAGGAGGTGATAATGTTTAAATGAGGTCATAAGAGTGGCCCCTAATCCAATAGGGCTGGTGTCCTTAAAATAGGAAAAGACACCAGAACTCACTCTCTACCATGTGAGGTCACAGAAGGCAACCATCTACAAGCCAGGAAGAGAGCTCCCCGCAGAAATTGAATCAGCTGGCACTCTGACCTTGACCTTCCAAGCTCCGATACTGTGAGAAATAAACTTATATCATTATAAGGCACCTGGTCCACGGTATTTTGTCATGGGAACTCAAGCAGACTAAGACAGTATCACAAAGTACTTCCTTACACTTACCTATTAGGATAAGCATTTGGGATCCTTTGGAAAGGAAGCCATCATCCATACTGCACACTAGAACTTAGAAAGAACTAGAGGGATGAATTGTAGAAGTTCTCTAAGAAAATAAAAGTAAGGAAGAGATTCTTCATCATGTGTGTGCCATAGGAAACCTTCACCTCCTCCAGTAACCTGATGTCAGGTTGATGCTTTTCATGTAACCCCAAGTTACCTCTATCATCGTCAGCAGGGCAGGCATCATCCTACTATTACTAGGATATCTATGTGATAAGGTACTTGTTAACCTATCTTAAAAAATTATAGCAGGATAACAAGGGGTTTCTGGATCTTCTGCTAAGCTTTGGTCTCACGGATTTTCCTTTTCACTTGGTCCAGAATTTTAGGATGGTTGATTAGGTCTCCTTCAGAAGAGAAGGATGTTTTACTTTCATTGTTATTGCATCATTTCCAAAGGCTCTTAGCAGCTAGAATTTACCTTAGAATAATGGTCTTCAAGCTGAGGCTCCTCTATCTCTTGGGGTACACTGGGGCCGCTTCATACAGTTGTATAGCAGAGGCCCTGGGGTGAAAGATACCTTTCACAGCTGTATGAGGGCACTGCCTTCATGTTAACCATATTTTTATTTTACAAAAACAAAAGTCTTATCTCTCATCAATCCCAAATCTTACTACAGTCTATGCCTCAAGGGCTATGTTGTCCCATATGGTAGCCACTAGCCACATGTGGATATATGAACACCTGAAATGTAGCTGGTCAGAATCAAGATTTGCTGTTTGTTTAAAGTACTATAAGATTTCAAGGACTTAGTACCCAAAATCAAAAAGAATATAAAATATCTCATTTTTAAT
>NW_011912365.1:0-1666 GCF_000151845.1 Pteropus vampyrus | reverse complement strand
CAAAACGGCCCAAACACCTGCTCTGCGGAGAGAGTAGAGAGAACTTGCGATGCAGCTTTTCTCTCATTTTCCAAACCAAAAGCGAGTCCCGGATTCAAGACGAGCCAAAAACACGATCGCAGGAAATGAGCGTCAACCGAGAAGTTACAGAAACGTATCCTTAGGAATAAACTCAACGTCAAAATATTCAACAGTCAGGCAGTCATGGCAGTGTTTAAGGGCAAAAAAAAAAAAGAAAAAGAAAGAGAAATCATGTTTACAGGAGACAAAAGTGAAGCCTCTTCAGAAAAGGTTCAAAACACGAACCGAGGAAGGAACTCGGAAGCGGGCAGCGCTGCGGGGCTGCCGTCCAGCTTCGCGCCGGCGCGGGGCGCCCTCGCCCGCCCGCGGTGCATCTCTGTCCACTAGGCAGTCACGCTGCTGCCACCTGGAGCGACACGATGGCACCCTAATTACATTAGGAGCCGACCGTGCCCAGCTGGTGAAACGAGAGGGGGCATCAGACCCCTCCCTGCGGCCGGCTCGCCGCCCCCCGCCCACCCCCGGGGGCCCCGGCCGGCAGCGCGATGCCAACAGACGCTACGCCGCTTCGCTGGTTCACCTGCCTGCCCCTGGCTCCTTCTCCAGGGCTGCTGATGAGGCTGCGGAGTTTCTCTAGCATGGCGCCAATGATTTCAGTAAGATGGATGCACCGGAACCTTGACCCAGGATGCACGATTGTGTCTGGTAATGAAAAGCCCCCGAATCCACAGTCTCAGTTGGATCAAACCGAGGCCCATCCAAGCGGGTGCCATGCAAGAAAGCCAGACCACCGAAGTCAGACAAAAAGCATTTCGTTTAACAAACATTTATTCACCGACTATCGCTTACTGAAAATTATTCTAGATGCTGCTGAATAAGAGGCAGCGGGGCACCCTTAAGGATTTCCCCGTCTAATCAAAATCTAACGAATAGAGAGATTTGTTTGGTTCTGTTTCAGTAAAGTGGTATTTAAAAACCCATACGAAGTCCAGTAGGAGGGACTTTGTTTCTGGCAGGTGGGGTTTCCTGGCCATCCTGCCCAGGGAAAACAAATAAAAGCTATAAATAAAATATAAAAACCAACTTTGGGTTAAATAAGCCTTTGTATCAAAATACAAGGCGCACTGAGAAAAATGTGCCAGAATCAACGTGGCTGAATCAACACAAAGTGAACACTCTGTGTGGCAACCCCCCAGCTCAACAAACGCGGCCCAAGTTGCATTTCAAAAGCCAGCGGGCGCTGCCCCTTCTCAGCCACAGCCCCTCCGGGAGCTCTGCAGCCACGAGGAGCTCTTCCTCGCCACGCTAAATCGGGAGCTGATCGAAGCACCCAGGACGTGGAGGACAGCTCAGCCCTGAAAGTCGGGCACTTTCCACAGGGACGTCAAGGATGGCGTCCGTGTCTGGGGTGCACCGGGGTCTCCGGAGCAGAACGTCCGCAAACACAACCTCTCGGGGTTCCGTCACGGGGACCACGGCTCACTCTCGTCTGCTTGGAGTCGGACGGTGTGCAGCGTCCGGGGTCTGGCTCCCTCACTCAGCTGTGAGACCCATCCAGGTTGTGGCGAGTGCGGGCCTCCACCATGTGAGTCCGGCACATACAGAATTTATTCGTTTACTAAATTGTCACAGACTGTTTTCCTGC
>NW_011912364.1:0-2060 GCF_000151845.1 Pteropus vampyrus | reverse complement strand
TATAAATTATTATTTGACTCATTATGATAATACAATAAATAAAACACTCAAGGTGCTATGGTAATGAACCTAGTCTGAGGATTTGGAGAGGTTTTCTAGAGAAAGAGAAGTATTCTTTCTGAACCAGAACTTGAAGGACAAGTAGAAATAGGCCAGGTAAAAAGTAAAGGAAAAGAGTCCAAAGGAGCAGGAACAGCATGGGCAAAATCCATTTGTTAGTAAAGTGCTTAGAGCTGGACATGAGAGGGTGAAGACCATGAGGAGACTGTTGCATTTATCCACGTAAGAGATGGTGGTGACCTGAATTATGCTGGCAGTAGTAGTAGGGGGAAAATGTAGAGAGACCCATAAACTATATTGGAAGTAGAAGCAATGGTTTTAAGTGATGTATTGGCTGAGGGTAGTGGATGAGGAAATAGATGTGTTGTTGTGATTTCTAGGTTTCTGGCATAAACCAATGAGTGGTGGTTCTCCAACTTAACATATAACCACCTGGGACCTTTAAAAAAGAACCCATGCCTAGATCCCACTTCTAAAGATTCTAACTTAATTTATTTGGATAGGAGTCAGATCCCAGTAGGTTTTTTTAAACGTCTGCGTGATTTTAAAATGTAGCACTCAAAGTTGAGAACTACTGACTTAAGTGACTGTATCAGTCACTGAGATCTTGAAAAGGATCAGGGTTTGGGGGGAATACAGTAATTCCTATTTTGGTCATATGGAGTTGGCGGTATCTGTGAAATACTTGTGATATCAAGTAGGGAGTTGGATACCCGTTGTGAACTCAGAAGAGTGGTCTTGGGTGGTGATGTGACTTTAGGATGGTATTTGAAGCCATGGGAATTTCCTTGGCTTTGGCTAGAATGAGGGTCATCTTAATCATAATTAACCACTGGCTCTTGTTTCCTTGTGAGTAATGCAGAAATACCACCACCCTATAAATTTCATCTAATGGTTTCTGGTAGTTCCCAGAGATGGCACATGGAAATTCATAAACTGTTGTCTCATTTTCCTCTGGTCTGTTGTTGAGGTTTGTCTTCTCACAAGATGCTTGAAGATGGTACTTCTCCACTGGCACCACAGGCGGAGCCCAGTGTGTCAAGGGGCTGGTTGTCTCTTGCTCCTCTCTAGCTCAAGAGCAGATTGAGCTACCCTTCATTAACTGGAGTTATGCTCCTTATTAACGTCACTGCACCAGAGTCACATGGGGGTCCTGAAGGCCCTCCCCGCAACTCCATGTCAAAATTTGAACAAAGCAGCCTCACAATATCACTGGGTCCACAGTAACCTCTTCAGCCTTTTCCTCTATCCCTTTTCTCAGTGAGCTTCAGATGGGTACCCGAAGTGCCAAACTTAGGAAAGAGGAGCCATAAATGATGGAGGGATCTTGCTCTTATCTCCATCCTACTCCCCCAATCTTCAGTCGGTGAGATCTAAACACTTGTACTCTTTCTCTGAGGCAAAAACTATCATGAAACCCTAGTCATCAAAAGTGCTTGAGGCCTGGCTGCATCTCAGCAGCACTGGGTGTGGTTTTCCACAGCCTATCTCACAGTCTATCTCCTTACTTGAAATGTGGCAGAAGGAGACTTGAAGTTTGATTAAATGAAGTAGACTTTGTTCTATATCCAAATTAACATCTTCTTTAGATGTTTACACCAAATATGGAAAGCAAGTTATTTGAAGTGCCAGAGAAATATTGCCAAACAACAGTGAAATTTACATATTAATAAAAAGTGTATATCCTTTGGCAAATGTTTTCAAAAGCTAAAAGAATTAATCCAAATTACATTTGCTATGGTATATTCACTGCTCCAGATGATAATAAAATAGAAATGGTTAACACAAATTGTTGCAGCCTTAAGAACAGTCTAAATTGTAAAATAAGGTGAAAAACAGCCCAGGTAACTGGTCACTAAGTCTGTATCAAGAATGACAAAGTATGAAGCAAAAAGTCTCCTCATGGATTTCAATCTGGAACTTGATCTGGTAATTTGAGCCTATCTGAAATAGAAGGAAAGTTCATTCATTTTTATTATTTACTACGGTTTGAACAATGG
>NW_011912363.1:0-1036 GCF_000151845.1 Pteropus vampyrus | reverse complement strand
AAAATCACAGAATCATAAAGGTCCACTCCAATCCAGTATGTGGCAGGACCAAGTTTCCCTCCTGTTTACATCTTTTACTTCTCCCCATGCTCACCCCGGGGTGAAAGGGTCTTTTAGAAATGTTTATGTTCATTATCTCAACTGTAGTAATTGTTTCACAGTATATACCCATGCCAAAACTTATCAAATTATATACTTTAAATATGTGCAGTTTATTGCATGTCAGTTTTACTGCAATAAAACAGCTAAAAATTTAAGAAATAAAATATTACATGTCTCCTAAAATACTTTAGCCAAAAAAATATGTTAAATCTGAATCCAATCAAGCCTCTCAATCTACCAATTTATAGGAACAAAGGAAAGAAAGATATGTTAAATGACACCATGAGTATGCATTCAGCAAAATCCAGACTATGGGAGATTCTATAAGACAAATGGCTCAGTTCTTCCAGCAAATAAACTGCAAAGAAAAAAAAAGAGATATTAAAGGAGCTTATTGATTAAAAGAGGTGCGAGAGACATAATTAATCACAATATATAGACTTAGACCCTGATTTGAATAAATGGTCACAAAAATTTTGAGACAACCATGGTAACCTGACATGGATCTAGATATTTGGTAATAAGAAGAAATTATTATTTTTAGATGCAATAATGGCACTATAATTACACTTATTTAAGAGTCCTTTTCTTTCAGTGATGCATACTGAAATGTTTATGGAAGAAATGATAAGACACCTCAGATTTAATTCAAAGTAATTCAGGTGTGGAATACTGAGGAAAAGGTTGGTCATGCATTTATCATTGTTGAACCTGAGTGACAGGTACATAAGGGTTCATTTTACTATTCTCTCTACTTTAATATATGTCTACATGTTTCCATAATAAAAAGTTTAAATGTTTTTTTAAAATTTAAACAATTAAAAATATATCATGTATAAAACAAAAAGTTATTGAATGATCCTAATTTTACTAAATACAGCGGGTCCTCGAATAATGTCATTTCTTTCAACATTATTTCATTATAATGTTGATG
>NW_011912362.1:0-2565 GCF_000151845.1 Pteropus vampyrus | reverse complement strand
GACCAGGATATAGCTTTTTTTTTTTTTTAAGAATTATAGGAGCTTTAGAGAGAGTGCCATAACATTTCTCTTCTCTACCCTAGCCCTCCATGGGGCTGAATTTGAGTTGAGAACTTGAATTTGTCCCCAGGGTGCATGTGCACTAGAGTTTGGCTCAATGCGAAGAAATCTAAAACTTGCTGCACTAAGAGTAATGGTGGAGAGACGTTTCTTTCCTGTGGTCCAGATATGGGCCTCCTGGGTGAATGGGATCCAGCCTTATCATTTACAGGAAACTTCAGTCAAGATTGCTTCTTGATGTTCAGCCTCAGCACAAAGAGATTGGACCTTTACCCAAAGATGCAGAAGCTGAAGATTTTGTTTGCTTTTATCATCTTTCATTTGTTTAGATTCTTAAATGTCCAGCCAGAGAACAGGCACTGCCTCCTTGTAGCAGCTGCAGCTGGATAGTCCGACTGGAAGACTTCACAAGAGCTAACCTCAAGAGAGATAGAGTCAAATGTAAGCATTCTCCAAACCCAAAGAAAGTGAAAGCCTGATAGTGATTGTACCTGTTGTTAAGTAAGAACTTTCTTTTCCCTCCGCATTTTTTCTCCTATTGTCTCTAACTCTGGAAGAATAAAGAATGAGGGGCAGGCAGCTGATGGGAGTAGGGGGCAGAAATTGATGTGCAAGCCTAGGAAATAGAGAAGAAAGTGAGTAGATCCTTCTTTCTCACACTGAGGTCGTTGGAATCTGCTATCAAAGATACACAGAACTGAGGAAAGGAATGTCAGACAAAAATCTTTGGTTATTAAACTTAATGAACATTTTATTACTGAATTAAGACAGTTCTTGGGCCCAGAAGTGACTAAATTATATTCCTTCCAATTGTGAAATATCCTACATATCCAGAGGAGTGTAAAACCATATATGACACATCTGCAAAGTTAAATAATAATTATAAAGCAAACGTTATGTAACCACTTACCTCAGTAAAGAAATAAAACTTTTCAGACCTTAGAAGCCATCCTCTTATGTGTGTTATTTCTGTCATCTCTCCTTCCTAAACCAATCCCTTGACATTTGTGGCAATAATTTTTCTAATTTTCTCTTTAGTTTTATCATATTTATACATCCCTTTTACTATTGGTGGATGTTTTCATGTTGTTTTTCAGTGTCCTTTCTCTCTCTCTCTCTCTCTCTCTCTCTCTCTTTCTTTTTCTTTTCCTTTCTTCTTATGGTTGATATCGCTCTGAACATTTGTGTGCATCTCTTAGAGAATGTACATTAGTTTCTTTAGGGATAATGTAGAAATTCAGAGTCACAGAAAATTAATTTTTTAAAGTAGAAGTTTAACAGTTTAGAACTCCTCCCCACAATGCATGATATTTCTCGTTATTCCATGTGCTCATCAACACTGATTATTATCTGCTTTTTCAATTTTTACCAATCTAGTGGGTAAAAAATGGTATTATATTGTAGTTTTTAAAAGCATTTCTTTGATCATCAATGCTATTGATCATCTTTTCTTATGTTTATTAACCTTTTGAATTTCTTCTTTTCTGATATGCCTGTTCAAATATTTTGCCTATTTCTACTTTAGGTTATTTGTCTTTTTCTTACCAATTTAAAGGAGTTCAATATATATTTTGAATATTGGTCTTTTGTACATTATATGGTATGCAAAAATCTCCCACCTAGTATCTTGTCTTTATTCTCCTTTACTTTTGATGAATAGAAATTCTTCAATTGAATATATGTCAGGTATACATACAATTCAATTATACATGTAATTAAATTTATACCTTTCAATTTATAGTCTTTTTCTTTTTAATAAGTGCTTTCTGTGTTTTAAGAAATCTTCTCTTTACCAAGATGATAAAGATATACTCTTATTTTATCTTGTACACTTTTTATAAATTTCCTTTTTACATTTCAATCTTAATCCCATTGGAATATATTGTATATTTTGTGAGATAGAGTCCATTTTCTTTCTGATTTTTTTCCCCTTATGGCAACTCAGTTGTCCTGGCACTACTTAATGGAAAGCTCTTCTTTTCTCCGTTGATATGCACAGTCACTTCAGTTTTATAATAAACATCTGTATTGTTGGATATGTTTCTGTGCTATATATTCAATTCCATTGGTTTATTTGGCTATCACTCTAGAATATCATCCTGCTCTATCAATATAGCTTTACATGTGCTTGAAATCTGAAGAAAAGGAACCATTTTGTTATTCTTCTATTCTTTATCAGTATTGTCAAGGATATTTTTGGCCTTTTCTGTTTTCATATAAGTGATAGAATTATATAAATACATAAGAGATATAATTCTATATGGCATAGAATTATAGAATCAATTTTTCAAGTCCATGTTGAAGTGGATTTGGATTGCAAGTGATTAATTTGGAGAGAATTTACATTTTATTGAGTGTTGCAATGGGATATTTATCTCATTTTTATGTATATTAGTTTCAATACTTGCTAAGGAAAGAATTGTGTCTCCCCAAGTATCATATGTTGAAACTTTAACCCTCAATGTGACTGTATTTGGAGAAAGGGCCTTTTGGAGGTAATGAAGG
>NW_011912361.1:0-1515 GCF_000151845.1 Pteropus vampyrus | reverse complement strand
GATCCACTGAGAGGGAACTATAGGAATAGAGAGTGACTTGACTTTTCTCCCATTCTGAGCCCCCATCATCAAGTGAGAAAGGCCCCAGTAGCAACACAGCTTGCTGGGACTTGGAGTGCAGCACAAGACAGGAAGTGGCACCTCACTCCCTGGTGAAGCCCAGTGGGTAAGGGCTCTCAGGAGGACCCAACTGTGTGGCCATAGTTGAGAGGCTTAGGAGGACACTGTCACTGGAAGATTTTGGAAGATGGGCAGATAGCTGGAGCTGCCTGAAATGGCAGAGCCAGGAGAGATTGAGAGAATGAGAGAGACAGAGAGACAGAGTCAGAGACAGAGTCAGAGACAGAGATAGCGATAGCAATCTGAACATAAGTGGGTTGGCAAAGCAAAGATGTGTGAGTTCCTGAGGGCAAGTGAAAGCTAAGGGAGGCAACCAGCTGAAGGCATCTAAAGAGTTCCACCCAGGACAGTAGCCTGATAGGGCAGAGGGACCTCAGCAGCAGCAAGAGTATCAACAGGTGTACTAGCTACATAGCAGGTCCCAAGAGGTGAGCTGCAGCGTGAATCCCCAGCTCAATGCGCCTCATGGAAAAGACCCAGCATATGAAGATCTGCTACAGCAGTGAGCACAGATGGCAGGCCATCAACACTACTAGTCAGCAAAATGTTTGCCCCGACTCGTTTAACCCCACTTCGCCAGGTCCTGAGCCTAGGGTCTCCGGCAGCAGCAGAGGAAATGGGAGTGGAGGGAGCGGCGGCAGGCCACCCCCACCCCCACGACAGGTTTCCAAGGCCATCAGCCAGGGAGGAAAGAACATGAGATGGCTCTCTGCTTTTTTGTACCTTGTGGGGCCCAGAGTGACAACAGCCACACCTTATGCTGACATAGGACCTTGGGGTTCCAAATGATTTTATGTATTTCAAATATTTTCCCCCCAAAAGCTTGAAGATTCTTGGAATTCATAATCAGCGAGTACCATTTTTTTTTCTTCTGCAGAATGCTGGCTCTGGATTTAGACTGACCTGGAGGAATTCCAGTCCCACCACTTACTTGCTGAGGGACCTTTGGCAATTTATGCCCACGGCTTACTCTTGAGTGCCCTTATCTAGGGAACCCCACCTAACGGCTGAGAGAATTACATAAGGAAACAGATGTGAAAACACATGAACAGAAAGTCAACATCATCCCCTCCCCTATACCCAAGGAGGGAAAAACAGACCTCAGGCAATAAGTAGAATGAGCGTTAAAACTCTTTTTCATTTTGGAAACTGAGGTTCAAAAAGGCAAAATGACTTATCCAAAGTCATACAAATAGCATTTATGGAAACACGGACCAGAAGGCCTGACTATGTGAAGCCAACTCATGCTCTGCCACTATCCGTGGCCCCCCCTGACACACACATTAATGACCAGCCCAGGACGGTCCTGGTTTATGCCTCTTATCCCGGGAGAATTTTTAATAGGTCCTCTCTCACTCTAAAATCATCTTGGTTTGGACAATAAGTGATATGACC
>NW_011912360.1:0-2259 GCF_000151845.1 Pteropus vampyrus | reverse complement strand
TTAACCACCAGCACCTCAGAAAGTACTTGACGAACACCTGGTGAGTAGGTGGAATCTGAGAGATCAGAGAAGGTTCCACAATGATTCAGCATCTCAGCTGCAATTCAAGTAATGAAGAGAATATAGATTTGTGGCAGAAAATGAAGGAAAGGATGTTCCTGGCTTGGGGAACAACAGCACTAAAGACAAGAGGTCAAGGAAATAAGACATGTTACGAGGAGGATATTGATAGTTATTTTGTTTAGGAAATGAGTGATGTTTACAGAATCAACTTTCAAATGTGCTAAAAGAAAAAGAATCATTGAGTTTAACATGTTTCCTTTCTTGGAGTTTTTCTGTTCCCAGAGTATATGTCTTATATCAAGTTCACTTGCCACAGGCGTGGTGCACAGAAAGCTACCTTATTGCTAAAAGTCTCTTGTGTTTCCACCTTCTTCTAACCACCCAGACCTGCCCTTTGTGTACTTGAAACTTTCTCCTTCCACACCGCAGTTCCTCTGGTTAAAAGACTCCTGCCCTACCTTATTACCTCACTTAGGTCTAGCAGAGGACCTGTAGATAGGTTCATAAATTGATTCAGGCAAATTGGCTCATATAGGATGCCTCCCACCTGAGGCTCATTCCTCAGGCAGCCTCCTCTTAAACTCTCCATTTTTCTTTCTTTCCCCAAAACAATGCTTATTTGGGGCAGCTGCTAGAAAACAGAAATCCAAAGGAGAAACTAATAGGATGACCATTACAGTTTAACAGAAGCAATTACTTCTAAGGAAGTTTTTGAATACTACCTTTCAATATTACACCAACTTCTCTAAAGACGCAAATCCTGGGGATGCTTATAAAAACCACAGGGACTTCCAGGCCCTGATTCAAGGAATTTGAATCATAATTTCCAGGGAAGAGCTCTGATAACAAGCAGATTTATAGGCACTTCAGGTGATTCTTAGCAACAGAAAATTGAGCAAACACAAGAGACAATTATACATTCTGCCAGTGAAGACACATGACCACCTTTTCTAATCAGGATGGCTGCTGGGATGGAGGAGGGAGACCACTTCTACTGCTTGTGCTGGGTGCAGCCTTTCATTGAACCCTTCCCTTCCTGTCACTGCTATTGGTGACTTACAGAACAGGAAATGTGTGGGAGGGGGCGGGAGCTAGCTACTGATTGAAAGGGAGGCGGCAAGTGAGAAACAGGGGAGCAGCTGCTCACCCAGAGTGCTTCGGGACAGGGGTGGGACTAAGTCCCACAGCCTATAAAATCCAAAGGTGGCAGCAGGCTGTATACTGCTCAATCCTTGGGGGGCAGTTGTGGAGAGAACATTGTGTGCATGGTGGTGTCTGTTGCAGGCCTGAGTTGACGTGGGGAAAGCAGATAAAGCTGGCAGGGTAGGGGAAGAAAAACCTCCTATTCTTTCAAAAGAGAATTCTGTAAGGAGTTTCGGGGAGCTATCTCTAAAAGCCGATCTCTCTTGGCAGTCTCCTGTGTGGGGTTTTTAACTGTTCATAGAAGTCCTGGGATCATGAGAGTATAGGCTCCTGTCCCTTTCACCTCAAGGAACTTTGTCTGCAAAATCTGTCTTCATGTGTTTCTTTCAACTGGAGAAGCCTTAAAAACTATGCTTTCTCCCAGGAATGAACTTTACCTGGGAATGGGTTGCTCTAGAAACTAATAGCCTTATTGGTGGGTGGATGTGGAAGACAGCTCTGCTAAACTCCACAACTGTAAACTCTTAGCTAAAGTGAAGAACTTTTACCTACAAGGGCCTGAATTGGAGCAAATTTGCTGTCTCCTACTCCCCAAAACCAAAAACTTCAAAGCTTCTGGCAGTCAGTGATCTCTCCTTAGCTCTTCTTTTGACAGGGTGATAAACTCAACTTTCCATCTTTTAGTCAAAATCACACTTCCAAACCATGGCTTGGCTTCTGTGGTCAGGGCTTGGACATAGCAGCTCTACTTGCTTACTTTTCCTCTGATCCTTTAAGCTTTCGAAAGCTCTCTTCTGGGAATAAGCTACTACAGAGTAGGTATACTATTGCAAAATCCAGGACAGATTCAAACTAAAACCTGGCAAAAAACCTTCTAAGATGAGTCTGGAGACCCATGTGTTTTTCTTCAGCTGAAAAGAATAAATATCGATGTGGGTTGAACTGGGACAGATAGTAAGTAGCTATAGCATTGGCCCTGAGGATGAGGGTTTTCTCCTGAGTTCTACTCAAATCCTTCCCTTGAGATCCATTCCAGGAGAATGCCCAAGAAGG
>NW_011912359.1:0-1828 GCF_000151845.1 Pteropus vampyrus | reverse complement strand
TGAAAGAAGATTCTATTCCAGGCTCTCTTTGGCTTATACATGGCAGTTCTCTCCCTGTGTCTGCTCATTCCTGTCCTTATATAGCTGTCTATTCAGATTTCCTGTTTTTATATAGACATCAATCGTATTGGATTGGGACCCATTCTAATGACCTCATTTTATCTTAATTGCCTCTATAAAGACCCTATCACCCAATATGGTCATATTCTGAGTTACTGGGGGTTAGGACTTCAACATATGAAATCTTTAGAAGAACACAGTTCAGCCTATAACAGATGCAGAGTTGTTTTGAAAGAGAGGAGTTTGGAATAATTTTTAGGTATTTGCTTGAGAAGCTGGATAAATGAAATTGACATTACTGAATGGTAAGAACATGTTTGGTGAAGATTGAGGGCAATCATAGGAAAACACAATTTCTGTTTTGAACAGCTATAGTGGAAATATCCATTAGATAGTTGGATATTTGTGCCTGATACTCAGAACAAAAGATTAGGGTTGGTGAAACACATTTGATAGACATTTGGAATGCATCAGAAGAGGGGTGGTACTAAAAGCCAGGGGATGGGATGAAAACACCTAGAAAGTGAGTGTGGAGACATAAGAGTTCTGAGGACTTAGTCAAGTGACATCATAAAAAAATAAGGGTCAGTAAACAAGGGAGCAATCAGAAAAGTATATTAAAAAGGAATCATTATTAGTTCAGAAAGAAAACCAGTAGGGTGTAGTTCCCTAAGATTCAAGAGAAGAGAATGATTCAGGAGGAGGACAGTCAATGGTATCTAATGTTATCGTGAGAGAAAGATGGGAACTAACTGAGAATTTATATTGGGTATGGCAAGATGACTGTCCTTGGTGACCATGGAATAATTCTTTCAGAGTGATTGTGAAGAACAAAGATGACAAGAATGGGCTGAAGACAGAGGGAAAATGAGGACAAAGAAACAGCAAGTATAATGCATTTTGCTAAATTTGCTATAACGATGAGCAGAAGAATGGAGCTGCAGTTAGGCAAGGTGGGATCAAGAGAAGGTTGTAGATTTTTGCTTTGATTTGATTAGTTGAGGAATATTGTAAGATGTGTCTGTAAAGTAAAGAAAAACAATTCAGTAGCATAGGAAAATTTACAGATGAGAGAATAATTCCAAATAGAAAAATCCTTGTGAGGCAAATGAAATGCAATTCATTGCACAATATATTGTGATAGGAGGGAAGGCAGATTTTATGAAAACGCATATGAGTGGGTTATTCGATTTGTTGGAGGGAAGATAAAGTAATTCTAATCTGATGACTTCTGCTATATTGGTTGTTCTTTTATAATGAGACTGCAAAGTCTTTTCATGGTATACTTCCTAAAATATTTGTTTTAAAGCTTTATAATGGCAGAAAGCGCTCCCATTGCCGATTTTATATTGTGCCTATCATGATACTGGTGGGTTTTGTTCCTTGTATTTAAACTTATGAGATTTTTTGCAGAGGAGAGTAAAGGCTGAAGATTTCAATAAGAGGTTGTAAAATAAAACTGAAAAAATGTTTTTAGCAGAGTATGTTTTTAAACCTTTTGACTATTTAAAGCAATTTAGTATGCATTAAATGAAAAAAGAAAAACTAAGAAATTAAAAATATGAGGCCAAAATCATTTATCTTTCATCCTTTATATCGCTCTTTCCTTTCTCAATATATTTATCCATGATACTATTTACATGCCTTCTTTTGTTCTGTCAATCACCTTTGATTCGTAGATTACTCATGTGAAGGTAATTCCAAAGATAAATTACTAAGGATTTCTCATAATTACTTAGTGTGACTTGCCATCAGCTGTCCATATTAT
>NW_011912358.1:0-1655 GCF_000151845.1 Pteropus vampyrus | reverse complement strand
GATTAGGCTATCTATGGATCCCCCTCAGCCCACAGCACTGATCCCTGGACCCCATGTATAGTAGCTAGGTGCCGCCAGGGGAGAGGACAGGTTGTAGACAGTTCTAGAGTCACCCTTTGGTTGTGTATCCTTAGGTGAGTCCCTGTACCTCTCAGCCTCAGCTTTCTTGCGTGCAAAGGGCTGCTCTTGGTCTCAGAAGGGGCAGGGCCTGGCACACAGTTGGTGCTCCACAAATGGGAGCTCTCTCCCCCCGCCACACTTCTCAATCAATACTTGCTCCATTGATGGATAATGGTGACAGTGATGAATTACAGGAGATCCTGGAGCCCTGCCCCTTCTCATGGTATGGATGGAGAAACTTAAGTCCAGAGCTGAGAAAGGACTTGCGCAGGTGGAACAGTGAGTCCGGGCAGGGCAGGGATGTTCTGACACTGTTACCATGGGGTGAAGTTGGGGCTGGGAGAGGGAAAGAAGCTGCTGAGGGTGGGGTGAAAGGAACAGGTGGGAGAGAGGGAGGGAGGAGGGTGGGAAACCACAGCATCCCCACACCCTCCAGCAGAGTGGCCTACTTGAGAGATCCTGAGACAGCTGTTTGCTCAGAAAAGTGTCTTAGTCACTGAAGGCTGCGGTGGAGAAAGTCCATCCTCCCAAGTCACGTCCTGGGAATCCGGATGGGGACAGGAAGGCAGCCGGGTGACCCTCAGAGTGGCCACCTGTCCTCTCTGAACCAGGTGTTCTCCTCTGCTCCTCCCCTTACACACACACACACACACACACACACACACACACACACCAACTAAACTTTGCTTATGGCCTCCTAGAACCATTTCCCCCTCTCCCCTTAGGAAGAGTTCTATGTCTCCTCACTTTAAAAAGCAGTGGGCCTGACCCTCCATTACACATATACCTGCAGGAGAAACAGGCCTCTGTGCCCTATGAAAGTCCTTCCTGAGATCTAACTTCCATCCCTCTAGCTACAACTAGTCCCCTTCCACTTCTTGCTGCCTTTGAGGGGGTAACCTGGAGCTGGATGTGGGAAAGATGATGAGAGATCCTCTCCCCAAGGACTTCTCACCAGGAGAAAAAGCAACTTTTTCAGTCCCCGAAATGGGAAGGGAGGCATGGAGTTCCAGAGGTGATGCTGAGTTGGAGGATGAAATTTCCCAGAATAGGCCCAATTTCAGATATTCTGGGTCTTGACAAGGGCAACCTGGGTTCAAGTGTCCTTTCTGTCATAGAAGAAGAGCCTCAAAAGGACCTCAAGAAACATCCCTAGACCCCTCGCAACTGCTTTCCTTCCACCATTCACAACCCCAGACCTTAGTCCCATCCCTGGGACACCTGATTGACAAGGAAACAGTACCATAGAGTCTGGGAGGGCAATGCCCCATATTCAGCTCATAGGGAGGGGATGTGTTAATCTAGTCCAGGCACAGCATCCATAGTTGGCACCTGGAGTCCAGAAACCCTCCCGTTACCAGTGAGGATGGGGTATAACTTGCCCAGGGGCTCCAGGCTCTGGCCCTGGGCACACCTAGAGCCTGGAGCAGCTAGAGAGATTCAGGTCAGACCCAGAAGGCACCCCTTGCTATGCAGAGGGAAAAGGGTCACTGAGGGGTAGGGGCGTGTGCTGGCTGCTAAGCCCAGCTTGGGGA
>NW_011912357.1:0-1108 GCF_000151845.1 Pteropus vampyrus | reverse complement strand
TTTCAAAGAGAAACATCACTAACTCTGCCACTGAACATTAAATATTTTGTATTTCTAGTTTGTAAAACACAAATCTTACCTTTTGACAAGCCTTAAGGTATGAACTATAATAAAAAGGCATGAATAAAATAAAATACAAAATTTTATTTTAATAAGATTTTGTACTACCATAAATATTTATTTTTGTCTAACAGCATTTCTATAGAGTGATGTTTCTAATATTTTTAAAAATTTGGTTTAAAAATATTTACATTATAGAATTTCCTCTGAAATTGAGCCCAATGATTATAAATGACAATAATTAATTAATATTTTTGCTATTTTCAGAACATATTTGAATATCTTTGTGGGAGGTATTTAAAATTCATCATAGATAAATTTATATTACAGAAACATAAAATGTCTAATAATATCATTCAATGACTTTTTACTCAACAATTTTTCTCAAGCTTATTTTTATGTGCCTCTGCCTATTTCGTTAATGTTCCTCTTTGTCAATCACACTTGGAATGGGCTCTGCATCACAATTTTCATAGTTATGGAATTTTTCCCCAAAGCCTTACATGTTTCTTAGAGAAGGTATGCTTTGCGTTGCTTCAAGTCAGCAAAATGGAAAACACATGGCTAGTCTGAATCTTTGGATTGATAGTGTCTGGAGGGACCTTTTCATCTAGGATAAAACATTAAGAAAGACACAACTACCTTGCAATCTATATTATAAATGTAGAAATCAGAAGAATAGTTGCTTTGGGGAAAATAACATTGCATATTTTGAATCAACATTACAGGATTATATGATATTTGAAAGAACATTTGAAAATATATTTTTGAGATATTTAAATAAATTCCTATATCTCAGGTATTAGTAAAATATTAAATGAACAAATACAGACAACTAAATTGGTATGCAAACTTAGCAGTACTGTTGAGAGTCAACGTAAGTGTATATACTTGAAATGAAAACCGAATAGAATGTGACATAAAGATATGTGTTATATTTTGAGATTCTTACAGCTTTCAATATATAAAATTATATTTTATTCTTATGTATAATAACATTTTCATAAATTTGAGTAACATTCTGACAAATTTTACTTTGCAAACATTT
>NW_011912356.1:0-1310 GCF_000151845.1 Pteropus vampyrus | reverse complement strand
CTGTAACAGCTACAGTACCAATCACTGTACAGTTCTCACTCTGAGCAGGCCCGACTAAGCACTTTCATGTAGTCACTCACTGGACACTCAATAACCCTCTGCAGTGGGTATTACTACACCTTTCCCCCTCCCCGGCCATTTTACAGTTGAGGAGACCAAGGCACAGAGAATTTAAGTAACCTGGTCTAGGTTGCACAGCCAGTAAGTAGCAGAGCTGGGATTCAAACGCTGGAATCCTGACTCCAGCTCTCAGCTCTAAGTCCCTTTGCAGTCATGTGGGTCAGATGAACGACATACCTGTGAGACCTCGCATGGTGTCAGCCATGACTACCAGCTGTCCGTCTGCCATTGCTGCCTTGACTGGCTGGGCCTTCAGCAGCCCAGGTTTTCTGGGTCCTGCTCCAGAGCAAGCTGACTGCTTGTAGCCATGGTGACTTTGCCCCTGCTGCCCCTACCCAGGATGGGACCACCGTGCTAGTGAGAATCTTAGGTCCTCTGCCACAGTCCTTTGGACACCCAGCTCAGGCTGTACCTGCCCTGGGCTGTCCCCACTGCTACACTGGTCTCTCTTGCCAGCCCAGGGTGCCCGCCCGTTGTCTCTTGGCTCATTGGATGCAGGGTTTGAATGTTTTAAGAAGTAGAAGGCAGGGTCAGAAAAGGCTTAAGCCTTTGTTTTGTAAACTGTGGAATGAACTGGTTAAACTAATTCAGTGGCTTTTCAACTTTTTTAAAAGCAGAGCACTAAAAAAACAAAAACCAAAAAATAAAAACCAAAACCCCCCAGCTAGTATCCCAAACAGAATCTCAGCATGTACATACAGTAGGAGAAGCAGAGCCTCCGCGTGGGAGGGAGGGGGCCCTCCGCTGGGTCTTCCCAGCCTCTTCCTGTCATAGCATCCCCACCCCTCTGAGTTCTTAAGATGAAAAGTCTAGGCCTCCGAGGAACAGTCTGAAAAACAATTTTAAAAAACTCTTTCCAAATTAACGTTCGGCTCTTCTAAGCTGTAAGATGAAGAGGCTGGTGACAAACTGGAGATCGAGGCTGGTGACAAACTGGAGATCGACTCCATGCAAAAGAAAACAAAGAGGGCCTAAATGGCCTCGGGAGGGCTGGGTCCCTCCGAATGAAGGACACGGGTAGAAGGACACTCACAGCTCTGGCCCCAGCCAGCCGTGTGGCCTGGGCGACACCCTGAACCTTTCTGGGCCTCATCCTCCCTTGTGAATTGAAGGTGCCAAACTGTGTCACCCTTCGGGATTTCTTCCAACTGTAATACTTGTGTGCTTTTGTCTGATTCTCTGAGCTGTCT
>NW_011912355.1:0-2898 GCF_000151845.1 Pteropus vampyrus | reverse complement strand
TAGATCCAAAATTCAAAATTTGACCATTTCTTACCACCCCACTTTCACCAGCCTGATCAAAGCCACCATCATCACTCCATTGCATTATTTCATTAGCCTCCCAACTGATGTCCTTGCTCCTACACTGACTTCCCTTCAAGCTATTCTGAGTGATCCTAAAACTTAAGTTGAATATCCCTTCTCTTCACAAAAACCTCCAGTGTCTTCCCATGGACTCAGAGTAAAAGTCAAAGTTGCTATTAGGACTTACAGAGCCCTCCACAAGCTACCCACACACTTATATATACCCCGCCCCGCCCCACACACATGCACAAACACATAAACACAAAAACACACAAAGATACATGGGCACACAGACACAGACTCACAGATATATGAGCACACAAACAAACACACACAGACACGCAGACATACACATAGACAAAGACAGAAAAACACATAGACACACAGGCACAAACACATGAACACAGGAACAGGCACACTCAGATACAATACAGACACATGAATACACACATAGACATGAAGACACCCAGACACTCAGATACACACACAGACACTCATGAAAACACATATAGACACATACAGACAGACATCCCATTACCTCACCGTCCTTATCTCCCACGACTCTTTCCTTCATTCTCTCTGCTACAGTCACACAGGCTTCTCCAATATTGCTTAGACAAGTTGGATGCATTCCCCCACTCTGGGAATGCTCCACCTGAAACTATCCCCATGGCTAGCTCGCTCATTTGTTCACATCTTCACCCAAAAGCCATCTTCACAAGGAAGGCTTCTCTGGCCATCTAACTAAAATTTTAAAACCACCCCCACACACACACATACACATATACACGCTTCATATATGACACCTCCTCTTCACTTGCTTAAAATTTTCTCCTTAGTGTATGTCAGCTAATACACTAAATATTTTTCTTACCTTGTTCTTATCTCCTTCAGTAAAATGTAAGCTGTATTAGGGTAGAGATTTTGTGTGTTTTGTTCACCATATGTGCAATGTATGGAAAGATGCCTGCAGCATAATAGGCACCAAATAAATGTATTTCGAATTGTTTCAATGAATAAATAATGTTGTTCTTGAAAGGGAAAATTTGAGTGAACTATATGGGCTTTTTGAGCATCTCATGGCAATAAACTTCCTCATCTTATACTTCAATCTCCGAATCCCCAGAAGTCAAAACAACCACCTGGCTGTAGCTTTTTCAGGCTACTTTTTCCATAATAATTGGTTATTCCTCTTCCGTTTTAGTGATGTTCAACAGTCTCCATTCACCACGCTTTTCTCAATCATTTTCTTAAAAGTACCCCCAGCAAATTCCACAGTAGCTGGGTTTGCCTTCAAGGATATAGTAGAAAAAATGGAAGGCAAAGATCAGTGGGCAAGAAAACTGGCATTTTCCCATACCTAACAATTAACACATAATATTTGGTGATGAGGAGATTCTGATCACAAGTTTCTTTTCTAACATTTGGACAATTTAGCCCTAAAGAAAAAAAGCAAAGAGTTGACCATGCTGACATGACTAAAATGCTTAATTCAGTCATTGTGTCCTGCCTTTTCCTCATTTCCCCAAACACACAAGAACAACAGCACTAACTATTGCTCTTTAGATGCATTAAATCTCCAGTGCTCAGATATACATACAAATAAATAGATAGATGTAGATACAAATAAATAGATATATGTAGATACTTATATCAGCTATCTATTAAGAAAAATGGCTAAAGCAACCCAATGAAGCAGAAGTTAGTCCTCTCTTACTGCAATCATAAACACAAGGTCATGTTAAAAATCCCCTTCAGAAACATAGGAATTAAACTCAAGGACCTTGGACTTAAAGAGGATTTTATGAATTTGACCTCAAAAGCAAGGGAAGTAAAAGCTAAAATAAACGAATGGGACTACATCAAACTAAAAAGCTGCTGCTCAGCAAAAGAAATTGTCAATAAGGTAAAGAGAGAACCATCTGAATGGGAAAATATATTTGCAAGCAACACCTCCGATAAGTGCCTAATATCCAAAATATACAAAGAACTTATGCAACTCAATAACAACAACAAAAAAAACAAACGATCCAACCAAAAAATGGGCAGAGGACCTGAACTTCTCCCTAGAGGACATACAAATAGCCAACAAATATATGAAAAAATGCTCAACATCACTAGCTATTAGGAAAATGTAAATCAAAACCACAATGAGATACCATCTCACACCTGTTAGAATAGCTATCAAAAGGTTAAGTAATAACAAATGTTGAGGGGATGTGGAGAAGAAGGAACCTCATACACTGCTGGTGGGACTGCAAATTGGTACAGCCACTATGGAAAACAGTATGGAGGTTCCTCAAAAACCTAAGAATTGATCTACCATATGATCCAGGGACTTGAAAACCTATATCCAAAAAGATATTTACACACCGATGTTCATAGCAGCATTATTCACAGTGGCCAGGACATGGAAGCAACCGAAGTGTCCTACAATAGATGATTAGCTAAAGAAGCTGTAGTACATATATACAATGGAATATTACTCAGCCATTACAAGAGATAAAATACTGCCATTTGCAACAACATGGATGAACCTCGAGATAATCATGCTAAGCGAAATAAGCTAGACTGAAAAAGTTGAAAATCACATGATACCACTTATATGCGGGATATAAACCTAAAAGCAATAAATGAACAGGACAAACAGAGACTCATGGACCATAGGCTAGTGGTTACCAGAGGACTATAGACTAGTGGTTAATAGTGGTGTGGGGGAAGAGGGAGGAGGTAGACAGGGTAAAGGCGTCAAATATAGGGTTTAGGGGGAAGGTAAAGTGAGTAAAGGGGATCAAATATATGGTAGCTGAAGGAAACTGGACTTTGGGTGGTAAA
>NW_011912354.1:0-2486 GCF_000151845.1 Pteropus vampyrus | reverse complement strand
TTAGGCACTAGGAAAAAGTAGGGCATTTGCCTCAAACATTGTGCTGTGGATAGAGACTCATTCCTAGCCCCAAAGCCTTTTTTCTTGTCAAACTCGAGCAGATATATGAGCCAGAGCAGGTGAGGCACCAGGCCTTAGACACTTAGGCATGTGGGCAGAGATGGGATGAGTAATGGAAATATCACACAAGGACATCCAAAGACCTGGGATCTAGTTCCATATATGCCATTTGCTAAATATGAACCATAAGTAGGTACCTGCCTGAGCCTCTATTTCTCATTAACAAAAATGGGATAATAATTCTAGCTTGCTCAAAGTCCTTAGGAAGATCAAGCTGCTATTTCAATTGCACGGTGACAATAACTTTGGGGACTAATAATAAGTTCTCATATATGAAACCTCTTAAGAAGAAAACATGTCTTTCCGGCTTAAAGCAGCAAGATGGAGCTTCAGCTTTCCAACAAATTGTAACAGAACAAGTGGGAGTGGTATCACAGAGTACCAACTAATGTTGGAGAACCGCAAGACAGTAAGAGTGGAATTTTCATTTAATTACTGAACAGAGCTAACAGAAGTATATTTGGTGCCCATGTCATTGACAGGTAGTCGATTAAGCACTTAGGAATGCCCACGAGCACCTTTAGTCTCATATAGCATCACTCAATGCCACATCACAGATGACAGGGAGTCTTGCTAGATTCTCATTCAAACTGAGTCTTTTTCAGATTATGTCCTCCTCAGTCTAACTTGGACAAAGCTCTCAGAAAAAAAGTTTAGCTTATTTGACTCCAACAGGGTGTTGAATTTCTTGTGTCAGAGCTCTAGAAATAAGACACTATTCTTAGCTGGGTTTACTTGGGAAATATTTACCAGTGGCTGTTAGCTATTCTAGGAATGACACTGAATTTGGATGGGATCAGGTTGGCACCTCCACTGGAGGAACGTCTGTTCTGGTGAAGAAGGGAGCTTGGGGATTATAACTTCAATTTGAATGTTTTAAACCATCCTGTGGGTAAGTGAAACGTCTTGCAACCCATTTCTCAACATAATTCACCCACAGCTCTGAGTTTTCTCATGAAAGGTGAGGGGGGCACTTCTAGTCAGCATGACTCTAACTGTCATGTTAATTGGTTAAATTTACTACATCTTCCATTAGTGAAAGACAGAAACTTCAGACATAAATAGAGGCATTGGACACCTTCTCAAAACAAACCCTAAATGTCTCTTTAAAAAGCTTACCATGATTCTGACATCGAAACTGGCATCAGTGGATGGCCTAGCCCAGTGCCTTAGAAGTCGCAGGTAGATAAACTTAATTAGGAAACCAGAGAGGCCTTAGGAAGCAAAAAACCACCTTAGTGCTCTGTTGACACCTGAAGGCAGAATAACACATAGGTAAATTTTGCCTAGTTGACAAATTAATAAAGAGTGAGCTCTGAACGTGAAAAATAGTACATCACAGTCCATTTTTAGGCTTTCACATGTTCACAGTACATATCCAACCTTTTGTATCCCCTCTGTTCAAAAGACCTACCTATAAAAGTTCTTCATAAATGCACTTCCAATCACTGGGTCATTTAATCTAGATGAATATAGGAGTTAACATCTATAAAGCACCTAGGAAAATCTCTGGCATATAGTTATCTCTATATAAATGTTCGTTAAATTAAAATTTTTAAGATTTATTGCATCCATTTTTAAACAAGTCAACATACATATAAACTCCTTGGAGCTTTTTAAAAAATTCTCTATAGCTCTATCGGAGTTCTGGTAATATACTGGACATGTAATAAATACTACTTTCTAACTTATTCATTTCAAATATTTATTGAATACCTGTAGGTTTATTCAAAATGAACTGAAAACTTTTAAAATGTATGGTTTAGCACTTAAGTTGTACATGAACATGTGGTCAAACCAATCTGTAAAGAAGCCAACATAGTTATTTCTTTACTCTTGGCAGCCTCAATGTGGTCCTTCATATCCTCAGATCTGAAGGGATGAAGTGGTCAGAATATAAGGTTCTTGACATGCCCCCAAAAGAAGTCATCATTCAGTATGCAATCTGAGTGGTTAGGGGGCCACTGCTCCTGAGGCAGGTAGTGACAAAGCTCTATACTCAGGACCACATGCTGGATTCCTTGATCCCTGGCACTGTTACATCTAAAAGAGCCCTCCTCTTTAAGGAGCTTTTTCTGTTCATCTTTCTGGTGGTCAAATTAAAATTGTGATGAAAACAAGGAGCAGCAGCAAAGAAAAACTGCCTGGGATCTTGATGAACAAGCCATACAAATAGAGAGAAATCCAAGAAAGCACCCTGCAACAGCAGAAGGTAGGACAGGGTGAGGACATGGGGCTGCTGGGTCTCGAGCGGCTGAGACGGAGGCTGCGGCAGCAGCAGACACCTCTTAAAGGGGCCGAGTCCGCAAGAGGATTTTTGCGGTCATAGACCTGCTCGCTCTGAGCACCAGTGCTGATTTGGCTGC
>NW_011912353.1:0-2059 GCF_000151845.1 Pteropus vampyrus | reverse complement strand
TATATCTCAAATCCATCGTGATGGAACACATTTAGTGAGTGAGACAATATTGGAAATAAAACCTGCTGATTTGGGCAAAACATAGTGGTGATTTTCTGACGTAATAATCCATTCATTATTCATATAGCATTATCTATATAATGAATTTAATTACATCTTTTATGCATGGCATGGTATATTTTCTACTAACTTACAAACTAAGGGCACTAAACCCTGTTGCAAAAATACCACTCCCTCTAACGGCAAAAAAGAACTACATTTTCATTTATCATTGCAACTTTCTAAGAGGTAAAAAAATAAATAAAGCGTGAAGACTATATCACACAGTGAAATCCTTTCCTTGTCACTTTTGTTTCGCTTTCTTTTATTTTATCTAAGAAACTCTAAATATATAATGACATACATTCATGTGCTGCTTAATGACAGGGATATTCTGAGAAATGTGTCCTTGTGAGATTTCATGATTGTTCAAACATCATAGACTATACTTAAACCTAGATGGTACAGCCTACTACACGCCTAGGCTCTATGGTATAGCTTACTGCTCTGAGACTACGAGCCTGTTACTTCACAAAACAACATGAAACTAAATCAAACACAAGAGAAAATGATGCATTCAAAAAAATGCAGTAAACACAACATATATGTGGCTGCTGCTGGAGTAACACGGCATACTGTTTTACAGCAAACTTTTTTTACAAGTAGAAAGAGTGCACTTTAAAATAATGATAAAAATTGTAGTAAATACATAAACCAGTAACAGTCATTCATTATCGTTATCAAGTACTAATGTTCTATACATAATTGTATGTGCTATGTTTTTATAGGACTGGCAGTGCAGTAGGTTTGTTTACACCAGTATCACCACAAACACCACAAACACATGAGCATTGCATTGTGCTATGACGTTATGACAGCTACAATGTCACTAGGCAGTAGGAATTTTTCAGCCCCGTTATAATTTTATGGGACCACCATCGTATATGTGGTCCGTTGTTGAAAAAATCCTCATTATATGATACGTGACTGTAATTAGATTCTTTCAATTAAAGTTTATTAAACTATAGATTGTCAGCTGTTTAGTCAAATCATATCACTATCCAATATATAAGACCGAAATACATATAGGTGTAAATAGATGTAAACAGAATTGCATTAATCGATGTTAATTATTTAGTTAATTTATTTAACCCTTTTCTTGTTTAGGAAAAAATGTACAGCTCGCTGCCAGCGTTAATTTAAAATGTATCGAATTGTCAACCCCTGGGCTAAGCGGTAGCAACTGAAAATCTAATAAGTAAAGGCTTCTACTCCCCAGGAGCTCACAGCTTGTTGGCATATACAGGTTTTGTTATGGACTGAATATTTGTGTCCTCCTAAACCTCAATATGATAGTATTAGGAGGTGGGGCCTTTGGAAGGTAATAAGGTTTAGATGAGGTCATGAGGGTAGAGTTGTATTGATGGGATTAATGTCTTTAAAAGTAGGGACACCAAAGCAATGATGCCCTGTCCCTCCCTTCCTCCTGTGAAGACACTTAAAAGGCAGCCATCTGCAAACCAGGGAGAGAGCTCTCCAGGAGCCAAATCTGATCAGGACTATGAGAAATAAATGTCTGTTGTTTAAGCCACTACGGTATTTTGTTATAGATGACTAAGATAGGCTTGTAGAGAACTAATTGTATTACAATGGGGAAAGTAATAAAATGCAGCAGAAGAGGTAATAGCTATTTCTTTTGTGAGATTAGGCTTGGTGTTCAGAGGAGTTTTGGCAAAAGAGGCAACAGGGCAAGTTGGAGTTTACCTACACACTTGATAGTCTCCAAAGTTTGTATCAAAACAATTGTTATTTTTGTAGACAGCACTTGAAAAATTATTATAGCTGATTACATTAGAGCATAATTCTACAAAAATTTCAAATCTATTTAGAAATGATGCCTTATGGTCAAACGTGATCATAAATATTTGTCTTATAGTACTCAGAACTTTTAAATATTGATGTAGAATGTAAACAACATAATTATAGTAGTCCCCTCTTATCCATGGTTTCACTTTCTGCC
>NW_011912352.1:0-2213 GCF_000151845.1 Pteropus vampyrus | reverse complement strand
CTCGCTGTAAATCCTGCTGTTGACACTCACTATCCTATTTCCCCTCAGCTACTTCCTTGACTTCTCTGAACCCAGGTGTGTAAATGAGGGTACTAACACTTACTTCACAGCTTGGCTGAAAACAGTGCTTCACTCCTGGTAGGTGTCTGATGAGTGTTAACCCCTTTCTCCTACCAGTGTCTGACATAATGACCGTATGTGAGCATGAACATTTCCACCCTTATTTCTTGGGACTTATCCAGGGTATTTAGCTATGGCTGGTGCTGGGGACATGGCTGGCCCTGCGCAGTTGACCTGTCAATAGTTGGAGCACTCACCTCCTTTCGAAGGTGGTTGGAGCCGAATTAGTATGAACCCCTTGAGAAATGAAGAGGGAGCGACTCTGTGCTACGGAAGTGCCCGCTCCTCTCCCCTCTGCCGCCCTGCCTCGTTACCTCCCGGGGGATTTGAGACAAACTTCCTTGGCTGCCTGGGCTTCTGTGATGAGGGTGTCTTTGAGGAGGTCAACCACAGCTCGGCCCAGCTGTGTGAGGATGGGGCATCGTGGAAGTGGGAGTCCAGAGGCTGTATTAGCATTTCCATTCTGCCAGTGACTAGGGTTGGGAAGAGGGGCAAAGAATATATATTGAATGCTTATCGTGCACCTTGTCATGCCTTGGACACTTGGTGTCATTATTTCATTTTGTCCTTACAAGAAGCTTATGAAGTAGATATTCTCACCTTTCCAGGTGAAAAAACCAAGGCTCCCTGCTCTAAGTGACCTGCTCGTAAATCATGGAGTCATGAACTGAAGCCACTACCGTCCGGCCTCAAGGCCTCACTTCTTTTGCCACCTCTGTGATCTAACTGAGCCTTTCTTTCTTCTGCAGAATGTTATGGGATGAAAGCCCTCTAAGGTCCTCATACTCCCAAACCCTGTACTGCAATTCCACCCTCTTCATTCTAAGTGCAGAAATAGAAATGTACTGAGCTTTTAAAGACTTGAGAAGTCTTCCTTTAATGAACATGCCACGTCTGATTCAGTATAGTAGACACCTGTAAATACGGAAGACATGGGAAGAGTAGGTGCATAGAATTGGGGGTACCTAAGGAGCAATTAGGTATTTATCACTTTTCGGGAGACCGCTATTTAAAATCTGAATACTCATTTTGTTTTCTTAAAATTCTGATTCTACAACAGAACACAAATGAATTCAGAATCCATGTCATGCCGAAAGAAGATGGGCATTCAACAAGTCCCATTGAACCCCATGAAAGGTGCTGTTATAGACATGCTACAGCTGAAGGAGCCAGGAGCACAAAAGATAATGTTGAAAAGCTTGACTCCATGATCAGCTTAACTCCACTTTATTCTTCCTGGGTTGGCTAGGAAGTCAACACGGCAATATCTAACACTCAGCTTCCTTCATTTGCCACCACACACATTTTGTTTGAAGATGTGGATCTCACATTAATTGACCAAAATAATAATTAAAAAAAAAATTCCTTACCTTCTTTAGCATCATAATGCTTTATTTCTTTTTCTCTGGAATAGCACAGCCATTTCTGGGGAGATTTTGCAGGGCTCTGCTGAAGGTCTCGACCAGAATACCTTTCGAGTGGCAAATTCAGTTTTATATTTAATGGATACATCTGCCTCCAACATAATCAGGAAGTCTTCTTTTGAGCCAATACAAAATGTTGCATTTGGTTGGGATTTATTATTTCTATTTATCGCTCTTTGTGTATTTATTGGAATAATAGGAGGAGGCTACTCTTGTCTTTCCTTTTATTATCATCCAGCCTAGGCTTTTGTGAAACACACGAGAATTTGCATTTTGCTTTAGCTCATAGTATGGTAATATTGTAAGCTGCTGGGAATTAAAAGTACTTAAAAGAGAGGCAGAGCATATTTTCTCAATTATTCAATGAGCTGGAGAGGCAGATCCATGGTGGAATGGGCATTGAGATAAAGTGACAGAGGTGCAGAGGTTACAGCTTCAGAAGAAGATGTTCTGTAAAAAATGCAACCTGGCCCTTTCACTGCAGTTTCTTAACAGTACTATTTATGATATATTCTAGCTGACTCACTTTATGGACTACTTTTTTTTTTTTTTTTTGCAAGTGGAAAATTCACCGTTTTGATTCTTCATTCCAGGTTTTATTGCCACCGGAACCTCCGTGGCACAATGCACGGTTTTCTTGCACGCGACTTTTCCACCGGTGTCATGTGC
>NW_011912351.1:0-2025 GCF_000151845.1 Pteropus vampyrus | reverse complement strand
AGGTCCCTTCTCTGTGTTGCAAAGGAGTGTGGAGAGACAAAGGCTGTATTCACTAATGTCAGTGAGTTCAAGGGCACTTACAGGCTCTATGGAGACTTGTGCAGTCCTGGAGTTCACCCTTACCCAAATTATAGTAACCTCAATTATGTTTTGTCCAACCATGACACATACTTCAATTAAATCACTGATCCTGATAGTATGTTAAAAATGAGGAAATGTAATACCTCAAACTTAATGCTTTACAAATTACAGAGTGCTTTTGTATGTATTATATTTATTTTCCATGGTCATTGTGATATTAGGTATTTATTATCTCTATTTAAAATCGCAAAGGTGCTCAGTCAGTTTTCTTAGAGTTAATCATCTTGACAGTACTAGCAGTGGAACTATGACCCAGAACTATACCCTCATATCTAGGACTCTTTCACTTATTCCATGATGTTGCCCATAACTCACAAACATTAACAAAATCTACAAAACTTTAAGACCGATGCTATCTGTCTATTTAAAAACCCTCCATTTTTACTTTGGATTAAAGGCCAGTACCTTTATGTGCTCTGTCAGGCTGGTAGTGATACAATGATATCTTTTTATTTATTTATTTTTTCAGATTGACTTATAGGCAGAGGACTAGCGAAAATATTGTAATGTGCATTTGGGGTATTTCAAGCTCGATAATTCAATCCACATATCTATCATGTAGTTATTTTTACCAGGTGCTGAAGACATAATAGCAAAGAAGATGGACATGGTTCCTGTCCTCATGAAGTTTCACAGCTAATGGAAAAAGCCGTTATAATAGATAGCAAAAAGAACTGCAATAGTAATAGAAAACGTTCTTATCTTTCAGTGTTATCCCATATAAGAGTTTTTTAGGCATTGCATAGTCTCTCCCTTTTATTGGTGAGGAAACTGAATAACTGGCGATAGAACACAAATAAGTGATAGCACTAAGATTTTAGTCCAGCTGCTCTTAGCAGCATTTTGACACTTTACAGGTTACTACAGGGTTGATGTCAAAGAGAATACACACAGATAACTTCAGGAAACTGAGAGATAACTTTCCTTTTTGAGGAAATTGGGAAACTGCAGCAGCATGAGAAACCTGGGCATCAGGTCCCAAGATGCAGAGCTGGAGCCTAGCACAGGCCTTCTCTTTACTCACCTCTCCTGTCGCTTTTACTGGGCAATTTGGTTTGCTGCCAGTCAGTATGCTGTGTCTCTGTTTGGCACAGTTTATCCTGTTTCTGCCAATACATTATTGCTTTTGACTTATACATCAACTTCTTGCTCACTGTTTTTCCTCTAGGGTGCAGAATTCATTTTAGAGGATATACAGGATAGAAGCCGTAGCAAATGTATGGAGAAAGAATCTCTCTAAGGTTGTTTTTGAAGGGGTCTGTGGGGTTGGTGGGTAAGGAAACGGGCATTTACTTCTCTCAGGGGAGCAGCACTAAGTTATTGGTGTTAGTCATCATTATTTTAACCCCATCATCCCATCTCCACCACAAGAATGAGGCTGGTCTATTTTTTTCCTCTATATCCTCAGCATGTAGTAGACGCTCAATACTTATGTGTTGAATAAATGAAGTAAGTACAGTTATTACTAGAAACATATGTAATTTTGCTTTTATCATAGTGCATTATTGACAACAGGGGTTTAACTTGGATCCTGGAGAAATTGGTCATCCACGTAAGCAAACTCCAAATGTTTGGTTGGTCCAGACTGAAATGGAGAGAAGTCTCAATAAGAGAGAAAGTAAGGGACCAAATTTAGAACTTTAACACAAAAGTTTATCTTGTTTAAATTTAGATTAGTGCTGGACGTGTTTCCATAGTGTAGCAGCTAGCACGTCTGCTTTACACGCAGAAGGTCCTGGGTTTGCACCCCAGTGAAGTCACAGTCCATGGTCTACGGCCATGCCACCCTGAACAAGCCCGATGTCTGATCTTGGTTAGTACTTGGATGGGAGACCACTCAGGAAGACCAGGTGCTGTAGGCATAAATAATAATAATAATAATAA
>NW_011912350.1:0-1245 GCF_000151845.1 Pteropus vampyrus | reverse complement strand
ATCCCCAAATAATATGTTAATCCATTTTGTTCTTAAAACAAGAATCATGCTGTTATTTATGTTTCCATGGCTTCCTTTTTTTATGGCCAAATCAAAATAATAATAAATATTGGGGAGGAAGGGGTAGGAGTTAAATTTTTAACTGAAATTTTTAATGAGAAAATTGTAAATTCACATGCAGGTGTAAGAAATAATACAGACCGATCCTGTGTATCCTTTACCCAGCTTTCCCCAATGGTAACATTTTCAAAAATATAGTACTCTGTCACATCCAGGATATTGACATGATACAATTCACCCATCTTATTCAGATTTCCCTGATCTAATTATATTCCGTTGTGTGTATGCATACACATGCATGCACATGCGTACAAGTTTTTCACATCTGTAGGTTTGTGTACTGGAAAGTTCCATCACCACAAAGATCCCTCGTGTTGCCCTTCCATAACCACACCAATCTCCCTCTCCCCCCACCCATCCCTAATCCTCAACAATCACTACTCTGTTCTCCATTTTTTAATATTTTGTCATTTTTAAATGTTATACAAATGGAATCATACAGATTGTGACATTTCGGAATTGACTTTCTTTTCTACTCATAATGATTCCCTAAAATTCATCCAAGTTGTTGTGCGTATCAATAGCTTGTTCCTTTTTATTGCCACATAGTATTCCATGTACCTACCACAGTTTGTTTAACCATCCATCTCTTGAAGGGCATCTGCGCTGTACCCGGTTTTTAAACTATTACAAATAAAACTATTATGAGTATTTGGCTATTACAAATAAAACTTCCCAGGTTTTTGTTTGGAATAAGGTTTTATTTCTCTAGGATAAAAGCCCCAGAGCATACATTGCTGGGTCATATGCCTGCTTAGTTTTATAAGAAATTATCAAACTGTTTTCTTGACTAGCTTTACCATCATACATCTCACTAGCAATTTATAAGTGATCCAGTTTCTACACATCCTTGCCAGTATTTGGTGTTGTCACTTTTTTTTAAATTTTAGCAATTCCAATAAATGTATGGTGATGCATCGTCTTGGTTTTAATTTACATTTCTCTGAAGGATAATGATATTTAACATCTTTTCATGTGCTTATTTGACATCTGAATAGCCTCTTCAGTGAAATAACTGTTCCTGTCTTCTGCTCATTGTTTGAATTCTTTTCTATTCAGTTTTGAGAGTTCTTTATATAATGCAAATACTAGTCTTTTGTCAGATACATGGTTTGAAAATATTTT
>NW_011912349.1:0-1571 GCF_000151845.1 Pteropus vampyrus | reverse complement strand
GCCATGGGCAAGTTACTGATGCCCCATTTCCTCGTCTGTGAAATGGGCGTTGGGAGGATTAAGAGGCTCCTCGCTGCCGGTCAGTGGTAGGGCTAGAGCTGTCCTTGGTGCCGGTGAGGAGCCTGGGAGCCTGGAGGGGGGCCTCAGGGTCAGTCTTCGGGGAAGTTCCCAAAGGCCTGGTGGGCCAAGGAACCAGGACAGAGAGCCCCCGAGCCTTGCCAGGAGCCCCTGTGCATGCCGTTGTGCAGCTGGGCGCTCACCCATGCCGCCCCTCAGGGGCCGAGGGGTCCCAGCCAGCGTGCAGGTAGACAGGTATCCTGGGGAGCTGGCTCTGCAAGGACCTGGGGCCTCTGCAAGCCTGGAGGCACCCCCACAGCTCACTGCATGCTGGTGGGCTCAGGCCCCGGCCCCCCAGCCTGGAAAGCTGGGCCAGGAAAGGTAGAGGCTGCAAGGGCCAGAGCGGCTACAGGCTGCCTTACAGAGGGAAGCTGGTCTCTGAAGCCGTCTGAGCCTGGGCCAGCTTCCGAGAGGGGCTGGCACAGAGGCCGGGTGAGGGAAGGGAAAGAAGGGGCACCCGCTGGTCCCCACGGCTGCGTGTGGCCTGCCCCTCGCCTCGCTGGCCAGGGGCTCAGGAAGTGAGCCTTGGTGCCGGGGTGCAGCTCACTCGGCACGGCCACAGGGCACCTTCTTCTCTGCAAACCCCTCCAGGGGCACCCGGGGGCAATCTTGTTGTCCAGCCTGCACACGCTCTGCCCGCTGCACCCCCGGGACCCCTCTGCTGTGGCGGGACCTCCGCAGCCAGTGCCCTGGGAAGAGTCTTTTCAGTAGCTGGCAGGTACTCTGGCCCCAGGATCTTCTTCTGTGGTCCTGTGGCCAAGACTGAGCCCTGAGCAACCTGGGCGCACAGAGCCTGGCACGCCCGAGACCTGGTCCCTGCTCCCTAGTCCTCGAGCCCCCTTCACCTTAGCCTTCTTCCTGTCCCCTCCCACCGCTGCGTTTTCGAGATTCTTAGTCAAAATCTGGCAGAGCAGGTGTGCTGGGAGGTGGTCTCTGCCTCTGCCAACACCTGCACTTCTGCAGGCCTTCGGCCCAGGACCAGGTGGCCAGCTGGCGAAGCTCAGGGCAGTGGGGCTCTGCCACCAAGCCCAGTCCTGTCCCCATCAGCTGGGGGGACAGGTATGGAAGCCCAGGACAGGAGCCCAGCCTGGTCGGACTCTAGCCTGCAGCCCAGGCACTCCCAGGACAGCCAGGGGCACCCCTGCTCTGGGACCACAGGTTCCAGGAAGGCGGCCGCCAGCTCCTGTCCCCAGCCCTGCCCAGCAAGCGCCTGGCTGCAGCAGGCACCCACTGCCGGTACTGGGCATCCCCAAGGGCTCATGTGGGACGCACCGGGCCCCAGCGCACCTCACACGCTCCCCTTCCCGCAGCACCAGGTTCCCAGCCTCGCCCCGCCCAGGCCCCGCCCCTCCACTGCCCCCTCCTCTGTGTCCCCCCCACCCCTGAGCTGCAGTCCCCGTGCAGTGGCGGCGGCGGCGGCGGCGGCGGGAGCCACGCGCACATGCTGCGGAGCG
>NW_011912348.1:0-2364 GCF_000151845.1 Pteropus vampyrus | reverse complement strand
ACAGGAGCTTGAGTGTGACTTTAAAGAACTAAGAATCACTCTCTTTAGGCCTTTCTCACATTTCCAAACACTTTAGAAAAATAAATATATGTGCATTTCCTTTCATTTTAAAATTTATTTACCTTCCATTTTCATCAAACTTGATCTCCTTCAGAAACTCCAAAACAGTACCCTTTTATGTGTCAGTATATAAATAAAGAAACCAAATTAGAAACTCATAGGTCCTGATTCCTTTACTAGCTATTACTGGTAATGATTAGAAGTGCCAAAGTTTTCATAAGCAAACCTGTTTCCATAAGATTTCATGCCCAATCCTATGACTTCAGAGGCATCAAACCCAGCTAGAAAAACATCCTAACTTATTGGTGTCTATCCAATCAAGCACTGTCTCTCTGGGCTCAAACTTCAATATCCAAAGAATATAAACTATCATAGTCTATGTAAAACACAAATGAAAGTAATTCATATATTACAAGAACTTGCTATAAAAAAGTTCAGCGCTTCAGCATATGATAAGTCTTATCTCCATATATGAATGAGGGGAAAAAATGTGTTTCAACTAAGCTTCTTTTATATCAGACTGGTTTTGAGCTCTTTTATTTTTATTTACCATTTTTTAATTATAAAAATGAAAAGAAAAATATTTCTGTCTTCTGTGGAATTACAAAATATCTCAATTAATCTAACAAGAGGGAACCAGCTTAAATATTTAAACTACCAAAGCAAAGAAGAAATTAAGTAGATTGGAAGAGAAATTCAAATAACCATACGTTGCTCTCTTGTTCTTAGGCAAAAACAACCTAATAAATCTATTACAAACATATGTTTATGAAGGGTAATACTGTATTAATTATTAAGAGAGTCATAATCATAGAGACACCACAGTGAGGAGCTAGTTAATTTATGGTGGAAAAAATAAATGAATTTGGTTCCTCTGAAGCCACAAAGGACATTTGATTTTCACTTTGCAAAGACTACAGATGCTCCTAAATTAACTAGGAGAAAGGCTGTGAGCCTGCAGAGCAGTTCTCAATGGATGGAACTGTTATAAAGAGACAAGCACAGCAGCAGGCACCCTGTGGGTTCTCAATAAATGTTCATTCACAATGTCAATTTCTCTCATGATCGTGGTGCTTAGAAAATGCTAAACAACTGTGTAAAAAAGCAGTTACTCTAAATGAAAAAAAAAAAAAAAGTATGCCAGACAAATACGTGCCTTTTGGCAGTCATGGAAAGCATAACATACCATGAGAATTCTGAAATTTGATCCCTGCTAGAAGCCAGTGCTATAAAGCACTGAAAAAGAAATAAGCATTGATATTAGTGTAGCAGTCGCAATACACCATACTTTGAATCAATAATACTCACTATAATTAGAATTCAATAAAAAGGAAAATCTAATTTAGACTCTAGGATTTTGACCCCTGAAGTTCCAGAGTCAAAGAGATTTGGGGAACAAAGAAGGGAATTCAATTGGGCAATTTATCTGGGTTGGGCTTAGTGCTTGCCAATGGAAGTCTACCTGAAAAAAGTGTTTTTCCAAGTATGGAACAGAGGAAAGCAGGTCTAATGAAATGGTTCAGCAGAGATGCAAAGGACACTTTAGCAATCATAGGCCTCTTCCTCCATCCTGCCTCAAAACTAGGTGGTAGAACAAAGAACCGAATGTGTATGTGCCAAACGCAAATGATCAGATCACATGGGAAATGTGTTCCAATTTAGTCACTCTGTTCTAAGTCGGAACTTAAAATCTGGAACTGATCCAGAAGGGTAATCAGAGGAATAGGAATCCAAAAACACTCACAAAAAAATGACGATAGGCCTCAAGAAGTTGTAAGAGGAAACTCTTCAAAGATGTGAAATCTGTCATAGGAAAGACTAAACTTGTTCTGTGTAGCTTCAGAGGGCAAGGGGAGACTCTGAGGACAGAGGCTGTAGAAAGGTGGATTCACGTTTCTGTCAGGAATGCTTTCGAGACATGAAGTTCCTGTTCCTGGAAGCCTTCAAGCAGCCATAGATGAACACTTGTTGAAAACTAAGAGGCAATGCTGGACTAGGTGGTATTCAAAGTCCTAATGCTACAATTCAGATTAAGATCTAATTATCAAAATCTCTTGACCCTCAGCTAGGGTCTTCTTGAATAGATCCCTTCCAAAAAAAACATAATAAAGGGTTGCAGGGCTTATGATAGTTTTATAATTTATATTAAGCTACAAAAATAAAAAATTTATAAAGAACCATTAATAAATCATATGTATAAATTAGACAATCTGGAAATGGTGTAGGAGACCATTTTGTGTTACTGGATGGATTTCAATGCTGGTGACTTTTCTACGATGGACAAGTAAGCTAAAAGTGTTTAGG
>NW_011912347.1:0-1163 GCF_000151845.1 Pteropus vampyrus | reverse complement strand
GTTCCTCTACGCGAAAACAAAACAAGAAAGACCACGGAGTACATCATTCAAAGTAATAAAAAGCCATCGATGAGCCATCTCTGATGGTCACACACAGAACGGGACAGAAAACCGTCTGTGTGTAATGAATTTTGCAACATTTGTTGAAGTCCCGCAAGTGGAGAAGACAGATGATTCCAAAACAGAAACCGCTCCGATTCAGACGCTTTCCGCGAAAGTCGAGTGCGTGCGCAAACACACACACAATGTAACGTGATCGCAAACGTAAGAGCGACAGATTCCAGACAGAAGCGGCATTCGCGACAGGCCCTGCGCCGAGACGCTCTCCCTATACCCTCCGACTATATTTACTCACGCACGCCTTCTTCCCGTGGCTCTGAGCAAACAGAGGGATTTCAGAGTAAACAACGGGGAGAGGAGAAAACCCCTTCCTCTAGGCAATTACGAACGTGGGGCAGGGGACGTGTGACTCCCCGGCTCTGCCACCTGAAGCGAGCGCCCGCCCCTCGGGGCCTCCGCTTCCTCGTCCATCAGAGGGGTCAGGGGGCGGCTTGGTGCCCTCCTGGGCGTTTGCGTGGGAGGTGCTTGCCGCGAGGGGCCCTCACTGTTCCATTTACCCCTTCACCTTGCGGGGTTCAAGGCAGCCGCCACGAGACTGACGAGACCCTCCCCCCAGCAGGAGGACAGTCACCACCGGAACCGCTAACTGTGGCCCTGCTTCCGGCCACTTGTCCCCCCTTGACCAAGGTAATTCACCATCGGTAAAAGGAGTCGCCTGTACCTGAGCTCGGCGAGGCTCGTCCCAGCTAACAGGCTGACACGCTCAGAGCGGGCAGCTGTCGACGTTAGGGAACAGGCAGAACGTGTCCTGGGGAGGAGCTGGCTGGACAGTCTGTCCCGCTCACACCTGCAGCCGCCCGGAGCAAGCCCTGCGCTCAGCCCGGGAAGACCCCAACGTGGGAGGCACCGCTGCCCCGGAACCAGCTCTGCGCCCGGAGCCGGGGGTCTCCGAGGAAGCTTGAGCGGAAAGGACGCCTCTCAGCAACCAGCCTCGTCACCACCCCACCGCCTGTCACTGTCCCAGACAGAAAGACGGCCGGAGTCCTGCCCCAGAAGGCACTGCTCAGGACGTCACCCATCCCGTTCACTTGGACACCGATGAG
>NW_011912346.1:0-1288 GCF_000151845.1 Pteropus vampyrus | reverse complement strand
CATCATTCACACAGCTAAGTGTTTCCCTAAATATACTGAATGAGAATTAAGATTGTGAGGGCTGTTGGTGGAGCGGTTCAGTGCTTGGGTTTGAACGTATACAGATCTGGGTTTGAACCCACTTTTTTTTAAATCCACTCTTTAGCTGTGTGGTCACAGGCAAGGTACATAGCCTTTTCAAACCTCAGGTCCTCCTCTGTAACATGGGCATAATGATGGTAGCTACGAAGAATAAAAGTGCTAACACAGCCTCGGCATGTCTTCATCTGTCAGGGGACTCTCATCAGGCTGGAACCGTGGGTGACCAGTGCTTCTGGCTTCCCAGCTCCCCTCCTCCAGGGCATAACCCAAGCGTACGTTTCCAGGCTCTTTTGCTTCCTGGTCTTCCCCACACATTCTGTCTCTGCTCAAACTACCTGGGCTGGCTTCCGTCCAGTCGAGAACCCCATCTGCTGCGGTGCTCGAGAATTATTGCACTGATATTGTTGGGATTTCAGGGAGCTGACAAATGACATTTCCTTTTTCTTCCACTGCAGTTAGGAACAAATTGAGAAATGAGACCTACAGACAGAGATCAGAATATCAGCTGTCCTCCGCTCTCTCACGGTGAAGCCTGGGCTGGATGGCATGGCTTTCCCGTGCAGTGACAACGAGGCCCTCATCCTTTACTCTAGATGTCACCTGGCTGCCCAGGCACGTGCTGAGCCCGAGTGCTCTTTCTCCATGTCGAAGGCCCCCCGTCACCCAAGCAAGGGCAGAGAGGACAGATCAGCCGCCTCTGGCAAGCAGGCTGGTCCCAAGAGATGCTTGGTTCTCCAGACTCACTGGCCAAATGAGCCCCTCCTCCCTCCCTGGGGAAAAGTGGGGGGTGGGGGGTGGGGGGTGGCGCATGCACACGCAGGTGTCCGTGACCTCTGACCATTGCTCCAAGCCTGCTGAAGTTCCTGCCTGAAAGCCTGTGATGAGGTAGGGAGCAGGGCCTTGCTGACCATGATTAGCACATCTATTTAAAATATCATTTGGATTTTAGTCAGATCACTCTGGCAAGATTTTTCTCTTTGTTAGTCATGGTAGTGAACTTGAAACTCTCACTGGGATATGTGGCCTTCATCCCTGTTTCCTGGCACAAGGCTCCTAAAACCGTTGGAATTGACTGACTGATAGGAATGTCTTTTGATAATGTCAGGAAAAGATCTGGCTGCCAGAGGAAATGCAGTGTGATACAGGGTGGGGGGCAGGGGGACGTTCAGCCTCGCCCCCGACCTCTGGAGAGGGCAGAGGGGCTGGA
>NW_011912345.1:0-2050 GCF_000151845.1 Pteropus vampyrus | reverse complement strand
GGGGGAACAGAGAAGGAGACTGGATCAGAAAGGCAGCTGGGGGCCAGATATTGCCGCAAAGACCATTGTAAGGACTTTGGCTTTCACTCTGAGTGACACAGAAAGCCTTTGAAGGATTTTGAGTGGGGAGGGGGTGCGGGACATGATTTGACTTACTTTTTAATGTGCTCCATCTGGCTACCGGGTTAAAAATATAGTACAGAAGGAAAGAATGGAAACAGGGGACCACTAAGGGAGCTACTGCATGACCAAGGTGAGAGGTGATGGCAGCTCAGACTATGGAGTCCGGAGTGGAGGTGAAGAGAAGTGGTCAGATTCCGAATATATTTTGCGAAGCCAATAGAATTTGCTGATGGATTGGATATGGGGGTGGGAGAGAAGAATGACTTCAAAGTTACTGACTTGAGCAATGGAAGAATAGAGTTGCCATTTATTGAGAAAGATGAGGCTGCAGGAGGCAACATAATCGGGCATAATGTCAAAAAATTTAATTTGAGCCCTGATGTGAATGTGCAAAACGGCCCTCCCCTGTAATAAGCCTTCACCCTTGCAGCAACTCGAAATTACAGAGGACCAAACTGAAAGCCAGAATAATGTGTTTGAATCTTGCCCAGATAATAAGTGACAGAATTAGGACTCAAAAGAATCTGTGTGACTCCAACACCCATGCTCTTTGTCCCAAACCATATGATCTAAGAGAATTTCTTCTCCACCAAGGGACAAGACAGAAACTAGACCACGAGCGGAGGCTGTACCTCTTCCACTTCTGTATCCCCAGTGTCAGAATTTGGTTGAAGGAACTGGTAAATAACACTCCTCTCAACTCGATTTTGGAAGCTGTTGAGAAACAGATATGAAAGTCATGCCGATAAAAAAAAAAAAATCAGCTTTATCTTTGGTAAACTTGAGGTGGAAGATAAGACTTGAAGCACAGTCACAATGGGCTTCCTGCTGTTGGTTCCGCCAGCTGAGCTGGCAGAGCTTGGACAGTGCAGGCCCTTCCTGGAACCTTCACCTGGAGAAGCAATCCAAAATGCAGGTATGCTGCCGGCAGACCAGCTCCAAGAGAGAGAAAGGGAAGGGTATGTGCTTTGCATGCTCGGGTCCTTCTCTTAAACTCATTATCAGATAAATCACTTCTTCCACAGGGAACAGGAAAATGAAGGTACCCTGTATCCCTACCCAAACCTGGTAATATAATAAGTGCTCAGCAAATGTTTGCAGAAAGTTTTTTTTTTTTAATGGCTAAAATACAAGCAAGCACCTACTATCATGCAGACTCTAGAAGGCACTTTGCATACATACACATTTACTCCACTATAATCCTGTGAGGTAGGCACTATTTTTATTTCCATTCTACAAATAAGTAAATGGAGGCATTGAAAGGTTAAGGTTGACCTAGGATGGAGCCAGGGTTTAAACAACGCAGTTTGTCCCAGAGTCAGACCACAGAATGAGCACATGTGCATCCCTCATGTGCTGGTGAAAATCCCATGTGATAAGGTCAGTAGACATACTATTAGACATTATTATGAAGTGTGTTGGGAACCAGATGAGTGACCCGTTAATTCTGCCTGGAGTTGGGGTGGTGACAGAGGGAGTCATGAATAGTCACAGAAAGAAGGTGACAGTTGACATGAGTCTTGAAAGACAAGAAGAGATTTGTCAAAGGGACAAGATTAGGGGAGGAAGGAAATAGCATTTTAGGTAAAAGAAAGAGCTTAGGCGAAGACCCTGAGACTTGAAGAATATATGGTGTGTTTGGGGAATGATGAGTGGACCAGATTGCTCAAAATAGAGATCCCAAAATGGCAGCCCACCCTCCAAATTCAGTGTAAAGACATGAGCATAAAATATACTCATATATTATATAACGTATATTTAATTATCCCAACATTTAAAAATTGGGTGATTTCACATAAAATTCTGGACTTTGGGCTTTTCTTGAAAAATCTGAAGATAACCCTAGGTAACTCTAGGCTTGAGTTCCCATATGGCCACCTTTGCTGAGAGCAGAGAAGCTGCTACCTCCTTCAGATGGACATGTGCT
>NW_011912344.1:0-4762 GCF_000151845.1 Pteropus vampyrus | reverse complement strand
CATATAATAGATATAAAATACTTTATCCTCAAAACAATCCTTTGGGTATATTACAAATGAAAGTGAGATTTATTTAAGTTTGGTGACTATACTATGAAACTATCATTTTCCTGTATTTTGATACAGGTTGCGTTATAACTTTGTAGTTCCCACCTTCTCTGACTTTGGGATGGTGTGTGACTTACTATGGCCAACAGAATATGGCAGAAGTGGCATGTGCCAGTTCTGAGTCTGTGTGTACTTCTTGCTCTTTGACCCAAATGGATTCGTTCTCTATTGTATCTCAACTTCGCTATGAGAACATGCCTCTAGCCTGCTTGAGGGATGTGAGAGACACATGGAGTCCAGCTCATAGCCTAGACCTTCCTGTGTATCACAGATTTAATCATGTGTCTCAATTCCAGCATAAACTATGAGATGTTAGGCTCAGGGTAATAGCCTTGTGAATCGTAGGTCTCAACCAGGCATTGGTCTCCATTCTGCAGAGTTCTTAGGGAAAAATTTTCACTCTGTATTTGATGTGGACCCTTTGGGTGGCCACTCAGATGTTACCATGTGGCACAGCGAGGTCTGCACTCCTAAGCAGTTGGCTCACTAGGACTTTACAAAATAATTCTGCTACTGTCTATGCTTCTGTTCCCCAAAAAGACTCTGATCCTCAGAGTTATAGGGGAAAATACCCAAATGCTCATGGTATACTCATGGCTCAGCCAAAGGGTTAATTTAAGCCCAGTATCTTCAAAACCACCAAAGCTACTATTGCATGAGAGCCTTCTACTCCTGCTGATACTTATTTGAGATTCTGTGGAAAATGAAACATCAATATGAAGAGGGTAGAGAGGACTTCCTCTCCCACACAGGTATATCCAGTAATCACCAAAAACGAAATTAAAAAAATGAAACAAACAAAACCAAACAATAGCAAAAAACCCAACCCAAATAAGGGAGAAGAAACAAAAACTAAAACAGAGATTTAAAATTGATTCAATTGGAAAGCCAACATCTACTAAATGAATTTATGCAACAGAAGATAAAAGGGTATAAATGGTCATTGTGCCTCTATATCATATGTTCTGAATTAACTTTAATATCTGCTGAAATGTTCGAAATAGAAAATCTATCAATACTGGGGGTCAAATTGCAGTTATAACTTGGGATTCAACTAAATTTAAACAAGATACTCTCTATGGTTTTAGGAGAATTGCCAAACATAAAATAGAGGGTATAGGTATACCTCACCTTAACTATCAGAACTCTTTCTTTGCCCAAATTATGCATTGTCCTCAACTATCCTGTAGTGGGCATGGAATTTCTGACCCAATGATCTAAAAATTTAAGTCTTTGGTACTTGTAATTGGCTTGACAAATGGGACTCTATGAATCTTCCTCACCAGTTCAAATAGTTAACACAGCTCAATATAAATTGAAAAAAGGCCTTCGAAGATTAAATACCATTATATAAGAGTTATAGAGAAGGCGTGATTATCTCCAGTGCTTCTCTATTTAATAGTCCAATTTGGACTGTTCTTAACCTGAAATCAATGAATGGCATCTCACAGCAGATTATCTCAACCTTAATGCTCTGGTCCCATCTACTTGGGACCAGATATTACCGATATTACTGAAATTAACTGATTTCATCTGATCAGTAGTTGGTAATTATTTTTTAGTTATAGATTTTGGCTAATATAGTCTATTTAGTGTCTATTTCAACAGGCTCTCAGCTGAAGTTTACCTTTTCTTACAAAGGAACACAACATACTTTTACCTGGCTATCCATGAGGTACCTTATTGACTCCATCATCACATAATTTTTGCAGGCAGGATTTTAACCTTGTTCAGCTTTCTCCAGGAGCACAGGTATAGCATCACACTAATATCCTCCTCTGCGGACAGTCATTTGACCCACTCATTCAGGACATGTAAATATTCACAAAGATGTTGACAAGAAGGAATAGACCATTGCCATGCATAAAGTACAAAGTCACTGCCACCTCAGCCAAATTTCTTGGCATTATTTGATTAGTCAAGGGCCACACCATTCCTAAAGCTGTCAAAACAAAGCAAACAAAAAAAAAAACTAGTGACCCTCTCAACACTGTCAATGTTAAAATAGTCCCAGTATCTTTAGGCCTTTTGGATTCCAGAGGGAATCTAGTCCTCATTTATAAATTTTACTTCATTGCATTTATGTCATTACTTGCAAATTGGCCAACCTTGAATGGGGCTCCCTACAACAAAAGGCTCTAGAATCTGACCAAACTGAAGTATAACAGTGTCCTCCAGAGACTTTTGCAGAATAGAGGTTTTAGTAACATTTTGTCCCCTGGAGTGTCTGGACCACCCATGATGGCCAAAAGTTGCCCTTGGGCTTCCAATGCAAGAAACTGGCATCCTCAACAGTAGAGTTGAAATTGTTACTGGGCTTTCCTGGAGACAGCTTTCATAGGCCCAGAGTCAATGACCCACTGTACACAATTGCCAATTATGCCTTGGGTCTTGGAACCAGCACCTTGCAGTGAAGAATGGACACTGAGGCCTCTAAGCTAAAACAGAATGATAACCTGCAGGATAGAGCTAAACCTCGGTCCTCTGGCTTACCTTACCTACAGGAGGGGTGGCCTCTTTTGACCTTAGCCCCTTGCCAGATGCGAGTGCTAAATGAGGTTACCCCTCTTCCAGATCACTTGGCTACATGGGGAGCCTCTTGGGATCAACTGAGTGAACAGCAACAGAATCTGTACAGTTAACAGGTGGCATAGCCCTCACCACACCTGAAGGAGTTTACTGGAGTGCTGCAGCTTTTCATCTCTTAACTTGAATGTTCCTTTTAAAGGATGTGCCCAAGGGTTAGCACAATTGGCTGAATTTAATGCAGTCATCTTGGTACTAGATGCCCTGGCTATTGTCTAAAAGTTCATAACCCTCAGGCTGAACTTTCTGGCTGTTATTATAATTTAGTATTTGTCTTTTCCTAAATTAAAATAAATACACACTACAAAGTGAAAATGCTTTCTTCCTGGCGTTTGCTTTAAGAGTATAATATATTATAGGAAGGCATCAATTGGCCTTCATTCTTTAGGTCCTAGTGGAGCTCAGATGAATGTTTTGGTGACGGAGTATTCTGAACTATTTCTGGCCAGGAGTACTGTGGCTACTGCAGTGTAAAACTTCAGGGACATGGATAGAAAAAAATATTTCACAGTAGCAAAACTTTTTCTTTTCTCTCATACATAGAAACTGGGAAGAATAGAATTCATTGCTTTATGTGCTTTTGAAGAGTAAAAAGAAAATGGATCAGAAATCTTTTCTCCCACCGCAAAGGAATATCCTTTGCATTTAAACAAAGTTTTCCCTCTAACTTCTATGAAGTCATTTATGTTGATTTGTCTGGTTCCTCAAGCAGATTTATCTGTTCAACTTCAGATTATTTCTCTGAGCTGCCTCATCTCTCATTTTTGTGACAGTACTTGTTTTATATCTAATTGCAGCCATTTGCATTTATGCACCTGTATTTTCTAAAGAGCCTTAGGAGCTTCCATATGCTATTGATTATCTCATGGCTGGCAAACTATTTTAAATTCCTAGAATCAGTAGACAGGTCATCTTTTTGTTCAAGGCAACATAATAGAACATTCTTTCATTCATTCATTCATTCATTCAATTTTATTGATTTTGCCAAAACACTTCTTTTTCTAGCTTAAGGCTTATGTACCTTTTGGTTGAATATTTTCATATTGCTTTTCTTAGCTAAATTGATTTCCTGTGGTGACTCTTTATAAGAGCCATATGTTTTGCTATTTTAAAGCAAGGTTTAAACAAAAAGGAAAATTATAGTATTTTAGGCATCATTGATTTCTGGTCTCCTAAGCAATGATAATTTTCAAATATAAAGAATTCTCATAAAATATCAACTAAATTTTTTAACTTTAAAATAAGTTATTTTGTGATATGGATTTTTAGAAAACATTGATACTTCATGTGGTATTAACACTTAGAATAACAAAAAATGAATTTGAAATGAAAATGAATTACATAATCTTTCAGAAATACTTCATATTCTGAAATATCTTTTATTCTATGTGGGTAAGTTTATAATTGAGAATGTTTTTGAAATCTTATTTGAAAATTTCTCATACCGTATTTCAATAATTTAACAAATTAACATATCTATCGAGCAAATTTACTTACACATAACTAAAAGTGGTCTCTATGTCAGTGTTATATTCTTAGTAAGTAAAATATTTGAAATCTTTGGATGTAGAAAACGTTTTATAGCTTTCAGATATGAGGTTAGCAATATAAAAAATCCTAGATACATGTTCAAATAAACCAGACTGAGGTTAAAAATTTCTAGAAATGCAACCTTTCTGACCTACATTATATTTGTGATTGTGATTAATGTGAAGCCAGTCCCGTTTCCAGGACACATCACTGACAAACCCACGCAAATATATTAGGGACTATAAATTATAATTCTTAAATCTCTGAAGCATTTCCTACTAATTAGTGAGTTTTCAAGTCTCGGTATCGGCTAATTTTCTGTGCCCTCTTCCTCTTCACAATTCAAACCATGCGGTCCCTCTCTTTTCCTCTAAGCACATATTCTCTCTTTGAAAATGCCTATTGATAATCTTAAGTAAGGTGACAAATGAGAATTCTAACTCATTAGTTGCCCTTGAGAATTTTCCTTCATAAGTCGAAGAAAACACATTATGAGTTCAAGTACCAATAGGCACTTTATAAATGTAGATTATAGGAG
>NW_011912343.1:0-2108 GCF_000151845.1 Pteropus vampyrus | reverse complement strand
TTTTTTTGGTGTTTAATTGTATGAATTCCTCATATATTTTTGGATATTAACTCCCCCCTTATCAGATGTATCATTGGCAAATATCTTCTTTCATTCAGTAGTCTTTTCATTTTATTAATGGTTTCCTTCAATGTGCAAAAACTTTTTAGTTTGATGTAGTCTCATTTGTTTATTTTTCTTTTGTTTCCCTTGCCAAGGAGATATATTCAAAAAGATATTGCTAAGAATGATGTCAAAGAGTTTACTGCCTATGTTTTCTTCCTGCAGTTTGATAGTTTTGGGTCTTATATTTAAGTCTTCGATCCATTTTGAGGAGATTTTTTTTATATGGTGTGAGAAAGTGGTCTAGTTTCATTTTTTTTTTTTTTGCATGTATCTGTTCAATTTTCTCCACACCACTTATTGAAAAGACTATCTTTACCCCATTGTATATTCTTGCCTCCTTTATCTTAGATTAATTGACTATAAGGTGTTAGTTTATTTCTGGGCCCTCTGTTCTGTTCTGTTGATCTCTGTGTGTGATTACCATGCTGTTTTGATTATCATAGCCTGTAGTTTAGTTTATCAGGTAGTGTGATACCTCCAATTTTATTCTTCTTTTTTCATTATTGTTTTGGGTATTCAAGGTGTTTTGTGGTTCCAAATAAATTTTATAATTATTTCTTCTAGTTCTATGAAAAATGCCATTGGTATTTTGATAGGGATTGCATTGAATCTGTAGATTGCTTTGGGTAGTATGAACATTATAACGACGTTAATTATTCCTATCTGTGAGCATGGTATATGCTTCTATTTATTTTCATCTTCAATTTCTTTCTTCTGTGTCTTACAGGTTTCCGAGTACAGATCTTTTACCTCCTTGGTTAAATTTATTTCTAAGTATTTTATTTTTGATGCAACCATAAATAAAACCATTTCTTAATTTTTCTTTCTGATCATTCATTTGGTGTATACAAATACAAATGATTTTTGAATATTAATTTTGTATCCTGCTTTTTACTGAACTCAGGTATCAGTTCTAATAGTTTTTTGGTGGGCTCTTTAGGGTTCTCTCTATATATTTTTATGTGCAAATAATGATAATTTTAGTTCTTTCTTTCCAATTTCTATCTCTTTTATTTCTTGTGTGATTGCTGTGGCTAGGACTTTCAGTACTATGTTAAATAAAAGTGATGAACATGGACATCTTTTGTCTTGTTTCTGCTGTTAATAAAAAAGCTTTCAGCTTTTCACCATTGAGTATGATATTAGCTGTAGATTTATCAGATATGGCCTTTATTATGTTAAAGTATGTTTCTTTATCCTCACTTTGTTGAGAGTTTTTATTAGGAAAGGATGTTGGATTTTGTCAAATGCTTTTTCTCCATCTATTAATATGATCATATGATTTTTATCCTCCATTTTGTTAATTGATTTGTGGAAATTGAACCAAGCTTGCATCCCAGAATAAATCCCACTTGATTGTGGTGTATGTTCTTTTTGATGTATTGCTGAATTCGGTTTGCTAATATTTCATTGAGGATTTTTACATCTATGTTTATCAGAAATATTAGCTTATATTCTTTTTTTTTTTTTTTTTTGTAGTGTCTGGTTTTGGTATCAAGGTAATGCTGGCTTTGTAAAATGAGTTTGGGAGCTTTCCTTCCTCTTCAAATTTTTGAAATAGTTTGAGAATGATAGGTATTAACACTTCTTTGAATGTTTGGTAAACTTCACCTGTGAAGCCATCTGTTCTAGGACTTTTGTTTATTGGGATTTTTTTTTATTATTGATTCGATTTTGTTAGTAGTTATCATCCCTTCAGATTATCTATTTCTTCCTGATCTGATCTTGTTCTTTTGCTTCAAAGGTTTTTTTCACTTTGTAGAAATAGTATTATAAGTTATGTATATTTTTGCAATTTGATCTTATTCTCCAAACAGTATATTTAATTTCTTTCATTTCAGTGTGTATTATTTTGATTTATTCATTTTTGCTGCACAATGTTATTCCATCCTATGAAATCCATTTTTTCATTCTTACATTGATAGACATGTTTCCACTTTGAGGGATATTACAGTGTGTATCAGCTGTGAACATTCTTGTATATGTCTCCTGGTGCTCACATG
>NW_011912342.1:0-1814 GCF_000151845.1 Pteropus vampyrus | reverse complement strand
CCTCCTCCCCTCTTCCCCTTTCCCCTCATCACTCCTTCACCAACAATATATTTTCCTGTCAAAACATACTTGGTTACATGCAGTGCAACCAAAATTGCTGCTATTAGCTTAATTGAGACAGGGTGATTATAAATAAATTATATGCAGTGCTACTGAAATTGCTGCTATTAGTCTAAATTGAGACAGGATGATTAGTCATCACCAACTGTAGCTTAATTCGGAGGGTAGTCCATATGGCTGCTGAGGCCCTGTGGTCACCTGGCAGCCCCTTTCCCCCTAAAAAGGCCAAATTCCTGAGAGATGGACTTCAAGGTTACAGCTTTCTTTCACTGGTCACAGAGGGCAAAAGTCTAAAGATCATGCACCTTAGTTGGTGGGGACCCATTGCAGGCTGATAATAAACTTAGCAACTTTGAGCCGGAAATGACAATGGTTCGAAACCTTCCTTACAGAAAATCTGTGTGATATATTATGTGTGTGTATGTTGACCTGTCTCAATGTATAAATATGCTGTCACTTCTCATAATGATTTGAGATGAATTTTTACTATTATTTTACTTTTTTCCGATTATAAACAAAATCCGCATTCACAGTTGAAAACTTCAAAAGCATAAATAGTACAGAAGAATAAAGCAGTTACTAGTTCTCATTTTCATAACATTTGTTAGATTGTAAAATATTTCTTCCATCATTTCATTTACATATTTATACATTTCCTCTGGTATAGTTGATACTTACTGGATATACAACTTTATGTTAAGCTTTTTTTTCATGGATGGAAAAATATTTAAACCATCTAGACAATGTACATTACAGATTAAAGAGTCAAATGAGGAAGAGAAGTTGTCAAGGGCACCCCATGTCTGGAGGCAGCATGATGAGGTGGAAATCCACTGGTTACAAGAATTCTTCTCTTGCTTCCTCCCTTTACCGCCTTAACCCTCAAACCTCCACTCACCAGCTTGGGTTGAAGCAGAAATCCTGAGTGGACATACTGATTCTGCAGTTAAGGGCCTTGGGCAAATGGCTCTATGAGCTTCGCACTTCTCAGATCTAGATCACAATATATAGATGTTCTCCAACACGCTTTACAAGTGCAAAAGTTTACGCTTCATACTTAGGGGCTGGAGAAAGCCATTTTCTACTGACCGTTAAATAAGACTTGTTTTTAAGGATGATTGTAACAGTCGAGCCTTAATGATTGGCAAACGTTACCATTTATATTGTGAGTTCTAAGTATGGAGATGTGTTCCTCACTTAGCCCAGGAGACAGGTTCATAAAAGGGTGTGTTAGTGCTGTTTGGAAATCAAATCATGGTGCCCATTTTGTTTTTATCACATCATCCCAAAGCAACTTATCTTCACCCAGTAAAAGTGGACCCCATAGTAGTTTTAAGTTTTAAGATTCCTAAGCTTTTCTACCTGTAATTAATGATTCAAAACCATTCAGTGCTCTAAGGAAAACAAGTTATATTTTGTAATAAATCATGTCATTGACTCTTATCTAAACCTATAATCACTTAATTTATCTGGAACTTAAGTTCAGAATGAAAAGTATATCATAATTTTACTTTACTTTTTCAGTGCGAAATATTTGAATTTTTCTATTTCTCGAAATGTATCCTAGAAAATAAACTAAGAAACTCCTCCCCCCTCCTTTCTTTCTTTTCCTCCTTTGACAAGTGTTTGTAGTTCTTTCCGTATGCCAGATTCTATGCTACAGATTCTCAGATGAAATGATATTATATGTAATATAACATAATACAATACAATACAATACAATACAATACAATACAATACAATACAATACAATA
>NW_011912341.1:0-2166 GCF_000151845.1 Pteropus vampyrus | reverse complement strand
AGGATAATTCCCTCATTTAGGGCGAGACAAAGGGAATTAATTAAACATGAAAAGATGAGACACAGAGGTTAGATATAGAAAAGGATTTCCTGTCTGTGAATGAGAATTCACACTCACCTCTGCACGGAGGGAGGGTCATGATCCGTGAAAGTCTGCAAATAAGTCCGATTTATATTTGTCTGGCCTCGTAGGTTTTTGTGTCCTGGAGGCACAGGTTAGAAACAATCTCTGAAGGACCCTGTGCAGGAGAAGATGCTCCAGGTCTGTGATTTTACTGCGATCATTTTCTGCAGGGAGTTGCAGTGAGGTGGTTTCGTAATTGTCCACCAGCCAAGAAAGGGCCCCAGCGGCAGGCTCCTGCGTAAGGGGGCGACTGAGGACAAAAACCCCAGGAACTCCCAAGGGCTGTTATGCTAAATTTGCCTTGGAAGAAGAGGAGCCCAAGCTAGGCTCGCTCTCACATCGAAAGACGCTTGCAGTGCGGGCCCATGTTTCCTCTCCATTCTCTTCCGTGAGTGCACCAGTCATCATGGAAACCCTGCCTTTCAAAGGCCGCCCGGCCCCCAGCGGCCGCTCAGTAAGCTAGCCTTCACTTTGCTGGCACCGCGGCCAGGGTACCGTTTCTTTGGTGACCATCTCCACCCAGCCAGCCTCTGGTGGCCCCACCCAGAGCTCAGCCGGACTTTGGAGGATGGACTGTGGACATTTATGACCAAAGCTGCCTTCACATGGACTATGTAAAAATCGAGAGCCTGAAATTGGTCTTGATGGGAGTTGCGTGCTGTGGAAATTGCCTGACTTCATATTAGGGATCCCTCCACCCCACCAGAGCTGGTTGTTAAACATTGAATCCTGTGCCATGGCTTGAACGCCCCCCGCCCCCCAGACAGCCGTATTTACTCAATATTCATCTCCAGAAAAGACCAGGAAGCTAATCTACGAATCGAAGAATGTCCTCAGCACTTGAACCATGGACCCACCTGGGGCCAGGCCCAGACAGTGGGTGTCTTAGCATCTTCCCGAGGCGGGTCTGCATCCTCTGCCAGCTTGATCTTCGGGACTGACACAGTCATGAGTTCAAGTCTACCCTAAAATGCTTCTTGTAGATTTTTTTTTAACCAAATTTTTCTGCTATTAAATGAGCAGGTGGCTCTATCTGGAAGCACCTGTGCAATTTGGGACTCTGTTTAAATCCTACCCTGTAGGTTCAGAGGCCCATTTGTTTTTAGAAAAGGAGACACATTTTCATTGATGACTATAAAAATCAAAATTTCCCCCTCTCTTTTTTTATAAATTTCTACCGTATTTTTTCATTTGCTGCAGAATTTTAAATAGGAAACAAGAGAGGGGTAAATTCAGTATCCTCTTGTGCAGGGCTTAGCACAGGAAGAAGAGTGCTGACTGGATCATCTATCGCCCCTCTGGTCTGCTCCCCCTCTGGCCCCCGCCACCCCACCCCCAGGTGGCCGGATTTACAGATGCTGTGTTCCTAGCAAGATGTTTTTAAACCTAAGTGTAAGAAAAAGTTTTAATTCACTGTAAAGCAGGTAAAGACAACAACAGTAATACTTTCCAACAATATTACTCCACTATCTTAATTGATGAATTTTTTTGCCTATAATACCTTTCTGACAAACAAGACAAACAAACAAAACTATAATCTTCCCTCAGGCCAAAAGAAAAAGGGGAGAGGGAGTTCATTTCAGTCACTTTGAAGGGTTTAGAGAATAATATGGTAATACATTTGATACTTAGTTTCCTTCTTGGTCGGGCTGCAAGCAATCTCTTCTTTCTGTTTGCAGATGCGTTAAAACACCCATATGTATCGCCGTCATTTCATGGTTATTAGGGTTTATACAAAAAGAGACTCAAACATGATGTGAAAAATGTTGACTGGCGAGGCATATGACCAAACGTGCCTTAACATCATACGATTTACAAAATGGAAACAAACCTCTAGGCTGCCTTGGAGGCCCCCAGCTACACCTCCCAGCCCATGGCCCCCTCCCTGTGAGGACGCCGAACACCACGCCTTCTGTGGCAAGTCCAGTGAGCACTAGCTGGTCGCCAGCGGTCACTTTTCCAGCTTTGTTTTCCTTAAGCTCTGAAACACTGACCATGACCGCCTGCTTCCCGCTTGAGACTGTATTCCCAGAGCCTCCCCGA
>NW_011912340.1:0-1689 GCF_000151845.1 Pteropus vampyrus | reverse complement strand
GCTAATTGGTACCTGGTTACTTTTTTGAGGTGGTAAAAATGTTATGGAATTGGTGGTGAAACTTGTACAATTCTGGGAATACACCAAAACAACACCGAATTGTATGCCTTAAAAGGATAATTATTATGGTACAAGAATTATAAAGCAAAATAAATAAATAAATAAATAAATAAATAAATAAAGGGAGAAAACTGAGTATAGTGTGTTATCATTTGTGTGAAGAAAAAGTAAGAAAAAATAGTAGCTTTTTAATGTTTCAATTTGGCTAAGTTGAATTACATTTCCAAGAATTCCCTCTCTTGAATGTTTCTAGTTAAGATTGGTCATAAGAGTTACTATAATTTTAATTGTGTCCAAGATTTGATGGGCAGAAGTGAAGCCATTTTTTAATGTTGGGGCAAGATCCTTGTGTGATCTCCTAGCTCACAAATATGGTTGCTGATCTGGGGCTCATGTGGTTGACTGGGTTGGGGCAGCAGCCAAGCCTGCAACTGCTCCAATTTCCCTCTAGCTTTGTCAGATCCTGGACATGGTGTGCGGTTAGTTCTGAACAAAAGAAAGCCAGAATCTCAGGACATTAACCTCAAATTGGCGGCAGTGAGAATTGACATGGATACCAAGCCAATCTCGTGGGCTCCAGTTCATGGTCACAGGTTTGTATTTTCCTTTGCTCTTCTCAACTTAACATTCACTTTTTCTTCTCCAATGCTCTCAATTCTGTTCTGCTGATTTACATAACTATCCTATGCCAGTACCACACCACCTTGATTACTGTGTCTTCATAGTCCAATTATACTTTGCTTATCATAGATTTCTCAGCTCATTATATGATCAGACCAATGGCAGTAAAATTTTTTGAGAAAAGGGCAGTTTGTATTTAATATATGGGAGGTTGGGTTAACATCAAGAATGACAGTAAGCTCTTCAAAGAATATAGCTATTAGTTGCTCACTATTGGATCCTCAGCATCCAGCATAGTATGTCATAAAACTCAACCTACAATTACAAAATAGGTCAATTACATATGTATGAGGAAATGAATGAATGAGAGCATAATATCAGCTTCATGTTTGAATAGTCACCATCGTACCGCACCTCAGGCTACATTTTAGTTTCTCCCTGTTAAGGTGGTGCTTGTGTTTATAGTTGCTGCTCTTGTCAATCACATTGTTCCAAACCCTCTGCTGCACCTGTTAATGCTCTGGCACCTGTCACCTACAACATATAATCTGATCATATCCTAAAGGTCAATAGATATCACCACTGCTTTCTGCTCCTTTCTTCTCTGTAGTCTTGTCCCTTAATTAGTATATATCTTTAAAAGTTTAAATCTCCTAAACTATTCAAATCACTCTGACAATTTGACCAGACCAGACCAGATAGCATATAGATTATTCTATCCAGGTGTACTGTATAGCAAATTTGGAAAAATCCAAGATATAATTTAAAATTATTGAAAACAGTCAATCTAATTAGAGTTTTCTAAATAATAATCTATTATTATATATAATTGAACCAAAATTAAAAAGACAATAAAATATTAAAATATTCATAGTAGAGTACTGAAACATAAATATGCAAATTTTACATGTTAAAATATTTTCTGCATATCAAATTAGGCTAAATAAAAAGGGACATGATTCATCTTCTACCACATAGCTATTCATTGTTTAATTTTTTAGCAGAAAG
>NW_011912339.1:0-2526 GCF_000151845.1 Pteropus vampyrus | reverse complement strand
AACAGAGAAAAGTACTTAGGATTTTCTTCCATAGAAGTACTATGTGACAAATCAAAAGGAAATTTTAAACTACAGCTGAGAACATAGAAAAGAAAAACTGAGAATTACTTTTAAAAGCCATATTTTTGCTAAAATGATATCTTTACTACTGTATTTGAGCACCAAAGTGACAAACATAAAAAGACGCAAATATGAATTTAGGTTAAAAGAGCTTTCCAGCGTTATTTTGCATCTTTTAATCTTCCCTCTGCAGTATTTAAACTGAAATAGGAAAAATAAAATTGCCCAAGGGTATCTTAAATTATATTCATTCAAATCAATTCTCAGGTTTTATTTTTAAAAGTCCCTTTTATTGTGAAATAACATATATAGGAAAAATGCATAAAACATAAATGTTTATTTTAACAAATTAATATACAGTGAACTTCAGTGTAATCAAAACACAAATCAAGACACAGAACATCATTAGCACCTCAATAGGTACCATTACAAACTCGCCCCTCCCCTGGAGAACTCACAACCTTGATTTTTGTGGTAGCCACGTTCTTGCTTTTCTTTATTTACCACTTACATATCCATCCATAAACAATATAGTTTATTTTGGCCTATTAATGAATTTTATATAAATGGAATCATATGGTATATAATATTATTTTTGGTCTTGCTTCTTTTGCTGAATATTGTGTATTAAATTTACCCATGTTGAAACATGTAGCTACAGTTTATTCATTTGGAAAACAGTTTAGCATTATCTACTAAAGTTGAAAATATGAATACCCTATGACCTAGAAATTCTATTCCCAGAATTTCTATTCCTAGAAACTCTATTCCTAGAATATATCCTTCTGATACAACCTTTATAAATGCAGGCACATGTGCATCACGATTTGTGTATGTGTGTGTATGAATGAATCTTTGTAATAGCCAAAACCATGTAATAATCTAAATGTCATTCAATAGAATAGATAAATAAATAGATATACAAATAATAGAAGATAGTCCTTCATAAATTCTGTATTAGGGCCATTCTGAGTTACAGAAATCTTCCTTAACTCTGTGCATAAGTAACCTATGTATGCTCTATAGGGTATCTTTTAAGGGAAAGAATGTCTGAATTTTAATGTAATCCAATTACTCAAACATATCCTTTATGGTTAGTGATTTTTGTGTCTCGTTTAAGAATTCTTTTCCATCCTCAATATTATGAAGATATTCTCTAGTAATATATTCCTATTAAGATATTCTCTAGTAATATATTCCTATTCTCTAGTAAGATATTCTCTAGTAATATATTTGCTATGTTGTTTAACTTTCATATTAAAAAAAAAAAAAACTCTGAAAGAGATGAAGAGAAACCCAAAATTAAGGATAAAGGAAAACAGATCAACAATAACAACAACAAAAACCCAACAACAAAGGAGAACTAGACAGAGAAGCAGAACCTGCTTAGTGCAACATCATGGAGCCAAAAGACAAGGGAGTTTCAAACCGAAGTACTTAAATGTTGTAGAAGTGAAGAATTGGCTTGAATAAAGTGTAATTTTCAAATGAGAAACTTCAGGAAAGTAACTGAATACATATGAATTGGAAGTTAAGGAAACTCAGACAGTAGATAAAAAAGAAATGGGGTGGTAGGAATATTTTGAACACGGCAGCCAGAAGTTCACACTGCCTCCATTTCCTCCTAGGAATCACCCAAAAGCAGCAAAAAGAACAAAAGAATGAAACAGAAGCCCCATCTTCAATGAAATTAAGAGGTAAAACCGCAACCTACAAAACAGGTGAAAAGGTTTCCAAGAGCAATAGAGATTAAGGCCAGATGTGGATGTAAGGAGGTGGAGTTTGCTCCTGTATGCAGATTACAAAGAAAGCTTATAGAAGACACTTTCCAGGTGAGGGGCATATTCCACCTAAACACGATGTAGCAGTGAAAATGGCATCTCTGAACTACAAGTGAGGATTAGGTTTGGTCCCAAGAAGCAGCAGACAAGGTAAGAGTTAACACAGGAAAGTCTCTGAACTACAAGTGAGGATTAGGTTTGGTCCCAAGAAGCAGCAGACAAGATAAGAGTTAACACAGGAAAGTCATAGTTGTAGGAATCAGACTGTTCGTGTGGAAACCCAATAATTTTAATTTAAGAGACAGATGAAAGATTTTACTTAGAGATATTACAACTGCCTATCTAATCTCCATTAACTGGAGAGACATTACAGGCTAAACAAACTCACACATAAGACTCTCTAAGGAACATAGTCCTGGTTCCTCTCCAATACTTTTCTTTAAAGTAGAGTAATACTAATAAATTTGGTAGAAGTTTAACACAAGAGAGTACAAGAAAATATAAGAAAAATTAATGGCAGATGGAGGAATAAAAACCTCATTTTTAAACAACTATAAGATAGCTGAAACAGATGTAAAACTAAAAAAAAAAAAGCCATAAAACAGATGAAAGCCACAACCAAACATTTTTTAAATGATACAACTGTCTCTTTGAAGAAAGAGCACAAAGCAGAAATATGAGCTCA
>NW_011912338.1:0-1891 GCF_000151845.1 Pteropus vampyrus | reverse complement strand
CAGAAGACTGAAATATAAGTGAAAAAATCACTGAACAATAACTCTGTTTCCAGAAATGCAGAAACTAAGCCATAACTCATTTCTTCATGGGACAGCTAAGTAATGCAAGCATGAAATACTCCAGAGCATCAAAGTGGATGGAGATCAACATGAGTTGTCATGTTTAGGTATGTCTCCATGGTGAGTTTTGATATATCCTTTATCTGTCTATATGCCACAAAGAAAAGAATATGTGAAAATAAGCTTTTTAGAATGATTAAATTACTCCAATTTGTTTTTATTTATGATTGTACAGTCCCTGAGGATAATGTTTGAACTGAATGCATTTTGACAGCTCAACAATACAATTTCCGTGTTCGGCATGAGATTACACATCGCTGTACAGATCTGTTACCTGCTTTGTTGCCTTTTCCTACATCTGGTTGTCTACCACTCACCATTCAGTAGATAATTACCATCTTATATTTCTACCTTCAGAAAATGTGAGCAAAATAAAACCAAGGGAATATAAAGAGAATCCAGACAATTTCATTTCCTTGAACCACAATGAAATGTAATTTGTTTCTTTAAAGATTGTGAACCATCGTGTATACTTAAGAACACTTGGATCTCAGTACTAGAAGAAGGCAAATGAAAGGATAAAGAAGTATTCTTTTACTTTACTCAAAAAATTGGTTCATATTTTCAAAACATTTTTTTTTCTCTAAGTATTCTTAAAGTCCTTGGGAATTTTTATAATAAAAAATGTTCTAAGCACTCAGACTGTCCACAACAGGGCTATAATAATATGAATCACGGGTAGGTAGTTTTGTAAAACTTGATTTTTTTAAAAAAATTCTGAGTCTTTTGTGATGTTAGAAAAGCCATACTTTTTTATCATGAGTAATGACTAACACTAGAGTCTGATCTCTTTACCTGCTCTACATGTGGCCAGACTAGGTAGAATAAAACCTTCTCCTTTATTAACCATATACCGCATAGAGCCAGAAGTCTCTAAGAGATACTGACTTGATTTTTGTTTCTTTATGCAACATGCTTAATCATAATTTGAGTGTAGTCAGATGCTTCTCTATTTAAACATCTCTCTTCTACTAGTATGAAAAAATTTAAACTGCCCAGTGTTAGATATCTCCTTTGGTTAAGACAGTAACATTTCTTATTAAAATGCAAATTATTCTAAGACATTAATATCTTGTTACTAATTAGTTAATCAGTTTTATCTTGACAAAAAGAAGGACCATGAGACAATGGGAGATAGAGTCTGGGCAAGAATATTTATAAGGTGAAAGATCAGAAGAGGCCTGAACTGTGGGGGAATTTCTGGGAGGAAGGTTTAGAAGAGGCAGCACAGAAGGATTCTAGGAAGGCAGATAATATTCTGGGAGCACTGAGACTTTCAGATCTGTCTTAAATCTCAATACCTGGGTAATGACAGATGCTAACTGAGCCAGTGACTTAACCTGAAATGTGTGTGTGTACTGGGGAGAAGGGAAGAATCATATTGTTATGGATATGGATTTGTATTCTGATAATGTAGATTTACTTTGGAGAAGACCTATGAGACAGAATTCATAACTTTTCCTGGACATATAAAATACCTAAATTTGAGCAAATAACATGGCACAATTTAAGGAGAAATAGCTGTGTTTCTGAGAGATATTAAGAAAACAAAATCAAACAAAGCAATTAATAATAATAATAATTAATAGTAATAGTAATAGTAATGTTTTTGCAGCAGCCAGTTTATAGAATGAGACCATACAAAAATAAAGGACAGCAAAATGTGAAAGAGCATAAAGAGCAGCTGAGTTGGCCATAAAAGTCCCTAAGTTCTTCACTCTTGTCCTTCCCATGTAACTTCCTCAGCAAGTAGCCCTCTCTAGACAGTAAA
>NW_011912337.1:0-1738 GCF_000151845.1 Pteropus vampyrus | reverse complement strand
AAAAAGTGAATATACAGAGGCAGAAAGAAAAGGAGCCCTAGGAGCTATCCTGGGCAATGGGAGTGCATAGATGGAGTAGTTATTCCAAAACAAAGAATAAAAACAGAAAGGACAGAAAGACAAAACAAGGTGAAAATAATCTTGGCACCAGAACTGAGACAAAGCTCTGCTCTACAGAGCAACAGCCCCTCCCAAATCTAAATCTGACAAAGAGAGCACTCAAGGGGCCAGGTAAAGGGCCAGGATGCTGTAGTCATCATACACGTTAGCAAAAATAATCAAATAAAATAAAGCTTAGATGACATCTCAGTGTTTAACTATTAGAAGTTTTTTAATAGGCAAAGGGAAAAGGAAAATTAAAAGATGAAAAGGACAGTCTTCTGAAAGGATTTATTCTAATAAGTTAAAAATTATTTTAAACTCCTGGGGAAATCAGTATTGTTGTTGCTTTGTATGGTAATTAATTGCTGAGATTTACTCAGTTACCATTTTGTTGTTCTTCATGCCTTCCTGCATTTCCACAGTTCTGTGTGGAATCGTTTCCCTTCTGCATGAAGAATCCCCTTCAGTATTCCTCACAGTGCTGGCCTCCCGGGGAAGACTTCTCAGGGTCTTTGCTTGCAGATGTTTTTATTTCACTCTACTTTCAAAGAAACTTTTCACCAAGCAAAGAATTCTAGGTGGGCAGTTTCTTCCTTTCATTACATTAAAGATGTCATTCCACTGTCTGACTTGCATCGATTCTCTTGAGAAGTCAGTCATTTGTTTTATTGTTGATCTTGTGTAAAGGAAAGAGAGGTGTATGGAACAATTTTACTTAAAGAATAACATATCATTTTGTCTCAGGCTTCTCTGTGTTTATATTTTTTCCCCCCTATCTTTGGTTTGAAACAGTTCTACTGTGATGCAGCTGCATGGTTTTTTGTTTGTTTTTCCAATTGATCTATGCTTGAGTTCATAGTTCCTCATGACTCTCTAAGCCAATTACTCTCATCGCTTTTGAAACATTCTCTATCATTTGGTCTTCAGATATTGCTTCTGCTCCATAGACTCTTTCTCCTTCTGTTTTAAAAATTATACACCAGGGCCTTTTCATGTGTCCAGGTGTCCTTACTTTTCTTTTTCTATTTCCTATTGTCTTACTTTCTGTGCTTCAGTCTTCTAGCCTTTCTTGACACATATCCTTTTTCAGATGTGTCAGTCTGCTGTTAAACACATCTATTAAGTTTTTTATTTTAAATTATATGTTTAGTTCTACAATTTCCTTTCAGAGATTTTAGATCTCTTTCTAAATTGCCTACCTCATCCTCTGTTATCTTTAACATATTAATCACCATAAGTCTTAGTTTTCTATTAAAATAGCCTGCCTCAAGCATGAGGCTAATTGCCTTATCTTTATCTCTTGGATATGTTTCTTCGTAGGCCTGGTAATTTTTTTATGAAATCCAGTCATTGAGCATGAAAAATCTGAGAGGCTCTGGATGATGACATCTATCTCCAGAGACCACTCACCTCATTTTCTGGCAGACAGCCAGAGTGCTGGCAGATTGTCTCAATCCAGGTGACTTGAGGCTGGTTTCAGACACTATAAGGCTTAAACTCCATCTCCTAGCATATAGAACAACTATCCCTTCCTCTAGTGGTTCCTTATTGAGAGCCTTGGATCTTTTATCAAGATCTGTCCATTTGAGACATTCTTTACTCCAATTTTTATCTCCCCAACAAAGAAGTTATATGC
>NW_011912336.1:0-1182 GCF_000151845.1 Pteropus vampyrus | reverse complement strand
ATTTGTATAGACCCGAAGTAAAAACTTCTGAGCTTGTAACAGCTTTGGTTCAGTCACCCAGACACACCACTGAGCATTTGCTTCATGGAAAGGCACAAGTCAGCACTCAGACTAGGCGGGGGGGGGGGGCGAGGGGGGTCGGGTAGCCCTGACCTGGACAGAGCAGGGCAGCACCTGACCCTCTTCAGCGAGGATGACCACCCAGCCACTTCCTGACCCTAATTCCCTGCAGGCGGCCAGAGATACTACTCAAAAGACAAGAAAAAAAGGACTACCCCACCACCAACAGCAACTTTGCACCATATACAAACATCCGGGCCACAAAGGTAGCAGCGGATGAGATATTTGGGCATGTGAGCATTGACCCCAATGAGGGTTAAAGGTCTCACGGTGTCTGGAAAGCAATAGTGCCTGGAAAAAAATCATTGCTTTGTTGTTGGATTATTTGAGAAGAGTTTATGGCACTGGAGCTGGAGTTTTCCAGGGTAAAAGGAGAAAGACCCCCTTCTTTTCCTTCTCTGCTGTCACCCACCTGGCCTTCCCCGTCAGGTAAGCTTCCTCCCTGCTCTCAGGGCCAGTCTTCCAGGAGACACTCAAGCAGCAGGCCCCAGTCCAACCCTGCGTGCACTGCCGAGAGCTCCTCCCTCTGTGTCAGTTAGTGAGAACCCATACACAGGATGGGACAGGGCCACAGAGCCCTGACCCAGTGTACCCTGACCAAGGCAATAATGTAACATAGGCAGGGCAGAGCCCCTCGGAAGTATGGGGCCTCTTTTAGTGGCTGTCTGCTGTCTGCAAAATACTCTTGCCCCATAAATCTTCTGTTAAACTTTATAGGGACGCAGTGCTGCCAGAGGGAGTCAGCCATCCTGGGCCCCAGACCCAATTCCAGAGAGCCATCCCTGTTAACTGACTCTTTGTGCCTGAGTTTAACCTTTGGACCATGGGAACTGAAAAATAAAGAACTGCTCAACTCATCTGACAGTGCTGTGGTGAGGATTGTGAAAAACCACAGTACTCCAGAATATCAGGGTGGCCTCGAGAGCCATCTTTTCTCCCCAACAGAGAGTTGTCTGTGGTCTATTGTTGACGCTCTTGAGTCCCAGGTGTGGGAGCTGAGGTTCATTCCCAAGTGTAGGATCTCCATACAAGGTTACCCACACTGGTGAGTACTTCTGGGTC
>NW_011912335.1:0-1647 GCF_000151845.1 Pteropus vampyrus | reverse complement strand
TTTTTCATAATTGAGATATACACGTTTCACATGCCAATAAGTATAAAAACTTATGCAGAGATAAGTCTCTCCCAACCTTGTTCCCTATATGTCCTGCCTGATAAATATTAATTTGGATTTTATGAATGCCTAAAATCCATTTTTCAAACCAATATTTATCCTCCCCTAGGCTTAGTTTTAACTTAATTTTATCTCAAAGATTAAAATAAAAACACCATTTTCTTATATTATCTTCTGAGATGATCAGTGCTTTAAAAATAATAAAAAGTGCATGTGACATAATGGAGATTGTGTTTCCATCTTTGAAATTTTTGTCTCTGGTGTTTGACAAGCCAGAGTCTCCACTGACTTCAGATGCCCTGATAAGAGGTTTTTTTTTTTTTTTGTCTCAAAATGTGAGAAAGATTTGCTGAGTGTCAGCTTAAATCTTAAGGTACATGTAGTCAACAAGCAATACCATGGAAAAACTTATCCAGAAGCACTCAAATGTTAAGAAAAAGAATCATGCTCTTCATCCATTCAGGGTCTCAAACTATCAGTAGGAGTGTATTCTGTTGGACTGAACCAGAGGGATGTCAGGAGCAGTGGTTTCCTTGAGAAATACCTTCAGCTCAGATCAACTAATGTGACCTGAGCACTAGCCTGTATCAGTGCTATGCCAGGCCCTGTGAAGGAAAAAAAGTGGTTTTAAGATAGTTCTGAAGTTGGATGTTTGCCTGGGGGTGGATGCGGGGAGAAAGAGAGAGAGACAGAGAGACACAGAAAAAGAGAGACAGAGACAGAGAGACAGAGAGAGAGGGAATGCTAGAACAAGAGAAACAGAACAGTGTTCAACTCTATCCTCAAATTAGAGGAGCTTTTCAAAACTATTGGTCCCCAAGCCTTACATCCTAGATTTCTGATTTAGTTGATTTGGAGCAGAGCCCAAGTATGACTATGGTTTTTTAAAGCTTTTCCAGGTGATTTTACTTTGTAGCCAGGTGATGAATCATTACTCTAAGGTCATTAGAATCCAAAATATTTACCTTGAATCACATTGAGATATAGATACATGTGATTACAACTTGCATTATGTTAACTTCTTATTATAGACATCAACTTACTTTGGTATCAGAAAGTAAAGTGAACAATAAAAATGGTTTTCCCTAATGTATCTGAATAAAGCCATTTACCATTCATCTGAATTTGACTACATACCCTAGAGCCATAGTTAAAACTCAAACAAGCAGTGCAGGACCCAGCGCCTTCACAATTTGGCCTTATGTGGATAGTCTCAACCTTTATGTCTTGATGTCTTGCCATTTTTTTTTTTCTGGATTTTTCTCCCTGCTCTTCTCTACAAAATGATCATTGCTGCCTTCTCTTTCCGCCTACAGACAGACCTTCTGTTCAGAGCTCCCAGCAGCACAGGTTGGACACTACTTTCTAAATTTGTCCCAACGTCACGTGACTCTACTCTTGGAGAATCATCATACATGGCTCTGAGGAGGTCAATAAAGCATGTAACTTTGTTTTCCAAGCTTATTTGACCACATTCAAGGGAGCGAAATGAGATGTTCCACAGACCTGTGCTTGCATCTTGAATGAAGCACTTACTAGTTTGTGAGCTGGTCCACCAGTGGCCCTGAATGGTTCTCACTTGTGCTG
>NW_011912334.1:0-1949 GCF_000151845.1 Pteropus vampyrus | reverse complement strand
ATCGCTGGTAATGACCTTGATCAACCAGCCAAGGTAACATCCGGGCTACTCTTTTTGATGTCAAGGTGACCAGAAGGACGGTGGGAACTTTTACGCAGGGGACAATGAAGCTCGACTTGCCAGCGGGGCATCCAGATGGACTCAGTGGGGATTCAGGTCTGTCTTTCAGAGGAGAGATCTCAAAGCACCAGGCAGATTATAGAAATGCCATCGATAACCTGGTCATGATTCTCTGAGAAACTCATCATTTCTGATCCTCTCCGCCCTCCCCCCGGCAATGCTTCATTTCGTCCCGAGGACAGACCTACTCGGTGGTCGAACATCTTCCAAAAGAACAGCAGCTTTAACGTAACTCTGTGGCGGAGCCTCAAGTCTCATTTGCTTTTGTCCTTATGGCTTTCACATAACTGGAGGTCATCGAACACATGGGTTCACTGAAAAGCACCCAAAGAAGCCAGAATTTTGCAGAAGAAAATTTTATGAGTCTTTAGATAGTCCTCTGGCTAAATGCATGGTCATTAAAAGGACCCTATTTGAAAAAATTCGATGTATTTTATATTATAACACGAATCTAGTAGTTCAGCATTTTGAATGTAATAGGAAGAAAAGAATGCTCTACATGAAGTAACGTTTTGATGATGAATCAATTAATACGGTTGATGGAAACAAAAAAGTTCCCAGCCCTTTCCCCAGAGTAGGTGACATAATGGACATAATTATTGGCTCACCGGACATCATTATTTGTGGGTTAAGGGAGATGGTTAGTTATATGTCTCAAAGGCAGGCAGAGCGCTGCTATTTGCTGACAGAGTCAAGGTCATATTCTGGGTCTCCCCCGACCTGATCAATCTCAGACTGTGACCTAATATTAGCCATGAGGATGGTCCCACCCAGAACTTTATATATGGGGCAGTCGACACAGTGTGGCAGACAGGTTAAAATTTTGGTCCACTCCATCATTCCTTTTGACAAGCCTCCTGCTTCTCACGTTCACCGGTTTTGGCATCTGCATTATGCGTCCAGATTCCCATCTGGTGGGAGAGCCCTCCCCGGGGAACGTCCGAGAGTTTTGACTGTGGAGCCCCACGCTCTGTGGAGCTCTGCTTTACACTTCCAGCCACCACGGCCTCCCTGACCTTCATGTTCTCAGCTCAGTAGGAGCTCTGCGCCATATCTGAATGCAACGATTTCATACATTTGGCCCAGTTTTTTGGTTGTTTATTCCTTTTGCCTAAAGAGTAATCCCGGCAACCCTCGCCTAAGTTCTGAGGTACAGACATACTGGCTACCAGGACGGGTGTGTCTGACCGCCATCCCAATTTCTCCTCTCTTTTTAAAGTGGCCACACTAACTGCTGTCTAACTCTTCGCTCTGTTGCTTTTCTTCGTATGAAATTTCAGGGTGTATAAAAACATCCACCTTAGTTATTCCTTCAGTTGCGTATTGGATGGCTTCCCTACAAGGCGTTTTACTTTGCACATAGTCGGCGCCCTAAAGATGTGCTGACTATCGATTTGAAATAACTTCGCCTCCCTAATTTGTGGAATAAGCGGTTTTTGTTTTTTGTTTTTTGTTTTTTTTTTAGAATACCATCTTTTAGGATTTTCCTAGCTATAATTTTGACAAGAGGATAATTCCATATTATTCAGTTAAAAGTAATGAAATACAAAAAATTCACTGGATGAGGTATGCCTCAGAAAACATTTATCGGATTATATGCTAGTCACTGCACCAACTTCACAGATAGCCAGTTGGCTGTTCAGCAAATGCTGTGTGTGCTTTTGCGTGTGTGTGTGTGTGTGTGTGTGTGTGTGTGTGTGTGTGTGCATAGACAGTACCACATAGGTGATGTGGAGAAGTAGATAAAAAAGTATTAGGTCCACTGTCTGCTCCCAATAAACAAACAATCCAGAAGCATGGACTATATTATAGGGAGACAATCCAGGAAG
>NW_011912333.1:0-1786 GCF_000151845.1 Pteropus vampyrus | reverse complement strand
ATATACATATAGTACATATATGTATATAATACATATAGTACTATTAGTATTATATACATATTAGTATTATATACATATAGTACATATAGTATTATACTATATAGTATATATTACTATATACATATAGTAATAAAGTACTATTACAAGTTGATTTTCCATATGTATTTTCATGTCATATCTCTTTTTCCTCATTAGTATTTTAGTATTTTGGAGCAAACAACATGTACAAATAAAAATCTATTTTCAAAATAATGGGAAAAATGATTGTTTGTATGACATGACTGTCAATTGTTAAGAAGATAAAAATCACCACCTATTCTAGGACATATATTTTTCAATAAGCAAAACGTACAGTCAACAAAAAAATGCATCATTTTGTGAGCCAAACTGTAATAAAACAAAATGCATACAAGAAGAGTTTTCTACACTAAATTTGACAGTTTCCTGATATCACTCAATCTGTTTCACAGAAACAGCGCTCATGAGAATTTGAGCTGCCCCCAAATCCATGTTTCTAATGTATGCTGCTAAATAAGATATTAATATTGTCTAACAAAGTTTCTATGACTCATCATAAACTGAAAAACAATTGTTTTCATGAATGTTGATCTTCCATAACATCTCACATAAGATATTAAGCATTTCATGCAAATCATCTCTTGAAGAAGAATCTTATAAAGTTGGTATTTTATTTCCATTTTAAGATATAGCAAAGAGGTTATTGAGGTTAAAAATGTACCAAATGCACAAGAAAAATATTAAAAGAAGAAAAAAGAGGTTGTATATTCCAAGCGAAAACTAAATTCAAACACAGGATTTGTATATAGCTAAATTTGTATATAGCTAAAAAAAATGGTGTAAAATCCATGTAAATAGAAACAAATTGAGAAATTGCTAAATCTATAAATTTGAATGGTAGATTTAGTAATAAATTGCTTTGAAATAAATATGTCTACAGTATAATAACATGCATTAAATATACAAATATATACCAACAAGTAAATACAAATCGAACCTTCACCCTAAATGTGAACTTTTTAATCTGCTTCATCACACCTATTATCTATCAAATAGGACTGTGTATTTGGCCACAGAAAAAATTTCAGGTAATTACAAACATTATATCACATAGTACAGAGGTGCTGATAACAGTCAAATTAAGATGACACTAAAAAATAATTAGGCATCCAAACAATACTAAATAATCCAAAGTGTAAACATTGGGTTACAGTATATAAAGAAGCACTGCCAATTAGAATTACAAACACAATGAAGAATAAAGTCATGGAACCATGGAATAGGGCCACAGTTGTCTTCTCGAGAAAATGTGTAGCTTTAAAAACACTGGTTTGAAAACACGGAGCTTGAAAAAAAATGAAGCAGTGTCACAGACTGAATTGTATCACTGCTCACAAATTCAAATGTTAAGGCCCTAGTATTAAATTCATCATAATGTAACTGTCTACAGAGATAGGGCAATTACAGCAGCGATTAAGTTAAAGTGATGCCTTTGCAATCCACCCTGACTTGTGCCCTTGTAAGAAGAGAGAGACGCAGGAGTCTGAGCACAGAGGAAGGCCCTGTGAGGGCACAGAAAGAAGGCAGCCATTAGCATGCCAAGAAAAGAAGTCTCAGTAGAAATCAAACCTACCAACACATTGAACTTGAAACTTCTAGACTCTAGAACTATATAAAAGCAAATTTCTGTCCTTTAAGCTATCCAGTGAGTGGTGTTTTGTTAAGGCCGCCCTAGAAAACAAACACAATGATTTAACAACTTTATAAA
>NW_011912332.1:0-1529 GCF_000151845.1 Pteropus vampyrus | reverse complement strand
CCCCCAGCTAGGCTTGGGGGGCTGTCTGCTCACGGGGGGTCGTTAGGCCTGTAAACCTAGGTGCTTCGTCATGGCTCGCGGACCTGCTCACAGACCCGCGTCGGAACAAAGTTTTTCACCTTCTGTCGATTTCCGGGGTCACTCTCTCCTCTTTGAGAGGTGCGGCTGGAAGGGCGAACTCGCTAAGCCTCTGGCAGCGTGGAAAAGCTAACGTAGCTGGACGGGCATAAACGTTATTTCCAAAACGTTATTTCCAAAACGTTAAAAAGGGGTTTTTTTGTTTTTTGTTTTTTTAAATTTTAAACCTTTCAGCTTTGTGAAGAAAGACCCTTTTTTGAAGTTCAGGGTCTGTGTTGACTCAAAGACTGGTCAGCGTGTTCTGCAGCGGCTGAGGGTTGTACTGACACGGTGTGTCAGTTGAAATCAGATTTTCTTAGCGGACAGAGGAGGTGAAGCGCCAGGGTGTTGAGACCCCGCACACGAGGGCACTTCGGGGACACAGCCTTGGGCTGGCAGGGCGCTCTGCACGCCAGTGGCCAAGGTGCCACTGCTGTGCCAGCCCTGGGGCGGGGCTGCTTCTCATGGCTCAGGGAGCAGTGCGGAAGGGGACAGAGGGGCGCCTGGGTGGGGCCGCACCTCCACGTCCCTTGGCTGGCAGAGCGTGGGCACGCTGCCCGCCGGCTCAGTGGGGCCAGAGTGCTGTCCTTCGTCGGGGGACAGCCTGGCCAGCACCGGGCCCTTTGGCAGAAGCCGGTGGGTGTCGGGAGGTGGCCAGCAGTTGGAGCTGAGAAAACCCACGGACCGTCCCTGTTTGTCCTTCCTTATGTCGGAGCCGGTCGGCGTGCTCCGTGACGGGGTCCTGGCCGTCTGGATGCAGCAGAACTAGACCTAAGGGACAGTCAGTGGGCTGGGCGCAAGTCGGAGCCTCACTGAGCGGCCTGTGTCCTGGGGCCCGGGTCCCCCGGTGCACACGGCCTCCTCTCTGGCTCTCTTCCAGATGGACCTGGACGAGGACACGGCCGAGCGGTTCTACCACAGCTTGCTGGAGCTGGAAACGCACGTCAAGGCCACCCTCCAGGGCGCAGACGCGCAGAGCTGACGGGGACACTGAGTGCCCTCTGCACTCCGGCACGTGGCTGCGTGCTGTGGCTGCCCCTCCCCTGCCTGCCACCTCCCAGCCTGCCCGTGCTCAGGAGCCGAGAGCAGAGGGCACTGCCTGCCCGCCGTCCCCCGGGACGGCGTCGCGCCCTCACCGTGGGCGTCCCCACCAGAGCCTCTTCTGGCGCTGGCCTGCCCCTGGAGCCGCCACGCTCTGCGGACAAGGTGTGGCCTGAGCGGCTGCACCCCAGGCCCCCGTCCCCCCATGGTCTGTCCTGGCACGGCGGGGAGGCGGCCCCACTCTGGGTGACATGGTGACTGTGCTCCCTTCCTGGCCCCGGGTCACAGCCGTGCACCCCGTGTCCCGTGCACTGCTGCTGCTCCTGCCCTGGGGGTCGGGGTGCTGGCCGTCGGAACAAAGCAGCCCTGCG
>NW_011912331.1:0-1347 GCF_000151845.1 Pteropus vampyrus | reverse complement strand
CTTGGACTGGTAAGATTTTCCCAGGAATAATCCTTCTGGATTGAATTTATATGTTGAAATCTCAACTCCCAATATGATGGGATTAGGAAGTGGGGCTTTTGGGAGGTGATCAGGTCATGAGGGTGGAGCTCTTATGAATGGGATTAGTGCTCTTCTGAAAAAGACCCAGAAAGCTCTCTTGCCCCTTCTGCCAAGTGAAGACACATTGAGAAGATGGCCACTTATGAACCAGGAAATATGCTCTCATAAGACACTGAATCTGATGGTATCTTTATCTTGGACTTCCTGGGTTCCAGATCTGTAAGAAATGAATGTTTATTGTTTAAGCCACCCAATCTCTGGTAGTTTGTTATAGCAGCCCAAACAGACTAAAACACACAGTATCTACGTTTTCAGGTTTTTTTCTCTGAGATTGATCAAATTTGCCTTGGAAGAATCTTCCACAACACTGCTCAGAGTAATTAAGTCTGTTTGTTGCTGTCCTCAAAACTTAGATGGGAAAGAAGGCTGGGTCTTAACATTAAATATGTAAAACTTCGTTTAACTCCCCCTGTATTCAATATAATACTCTTTCTATCAATTGGCATCATGTCCTCTGTGCCCCTATCCAGAGACTCTTTGCATTAGCTGCCTCGGACAATAAAGGTATAGTTATCTGCTGAGATAGGAGAGGGGTGATCATGGGAGTCACTGCGTGAACCTGCTGGGTTTGACTACAGGGGATCAGACAGAGACAGAGGAGGGAAACAGGGCTCACAGCAATTAGGGCTCAGATCTTAGTGGACTGCATTCCTGACTGCAGCAGAGCTGGGGCAGAAATCCCAGCCAGCAGCTCTGCCCATTTGCAGAGCTAGCTCAGTGACCCCATCTGGTCATGGAGCTCAGCTGGCTGTTTTGCTCAATTTGAATCCCTAGCCAATAAGCCATACCAGCCATGAAACCCATTTTATAGCTGCCCAGGCAGGGAAACATTCACAGCTCCGCAAACTGCTGAGTACAGCCTCTAGTCCTGCTGACCAGGGAGCCTGACTAGAATCCTGGGCAACCACAGAGCTCATCTTACAGCTACTTATAGCCTCTGGTTACTCGCATAACCAGAGAGTCTGATCAGTGACCCTGGGCAGCTTTGGAATTCAGCCTATGGTACAGTACAGCAGTGGAACCCAACCTGAATATACAACATGAAGTGTGGCTTACATCTTTGCCCAATTGCTGAACACAGCTTTCAGTCTCACCTAGGTGGGGGACCCAGCCAGTGGCCACACTCAATCATAAAGTGTAGCCCCACAAGGAAGCCCAAACAGCAACTACACCTGACCATGGAGCACTGTAGCAGGTCTACCTGAC
>NW_011912330.1:0-2241 GCF_000151845.1 Pteropus vampyrus | reverse complement strand
AAAGTAGGATGAGTAATGAGTTTTCAAAGTGTATTTCATGATGTTTCTGGTAATTGGGTAGACAGAAACTAATCTGAAGAATGTGGATTTCTTGACCATCTTTGAATAGCATATATATCCCGCTGACATATACATACAGAGATAGAGATAGAAGATGGAGAGAGAGAGAGAAAGAGAGAGACAGAGACAGAGACAGAGATAGTATAGATAAATATAGAGGGGGAGGTCCTATAAGGAATTGGCTTCTGTACCTGTGGAGTCTGAGAAGTCCAAGATCTGTAGTCAACAAGCTAGAGACCCAGGAGAGCTGACAGTTTTAGTAACAGTCAGACCCTGAATCCACAAGCAGAAAACTGTGTCCCAGCATGAAGGTGGACAGAGAGAAAGACTTCTTTTTTTGTTAAGCCTTTTATTCTATTCAGAAGATTGGATGAGGCACATGTCATTGGGGATGGTAAGCTGCTTTACTCAGTTTACCAATTCAAATGCTAATCTCTTCCAGGGACAGCCTCCCAGGAGCAAAAATAAAGTGTAATCAAATACCTGAACAACTCATGGCCTAGTCAACTTGACAGACAACATTAACCATCACAGTGAATTAGAAAGAAAACCAACAGGGAATGAGCAAGTGCATTAATTTCAAACAACAATAATCCTATTTTAAAAGCTCTACAGATAATGTGATAGTGACTAGTTGTGTGATGGGCAGTAAACACTCACTGAGGATGCGGTATTTGAATTCCTGCCCAAGGAACGAGAAAATCCTGGTACATTATAGAGTAGTGAGAGAGGGTTTTCGTAGGATGTAAAAACATGTTTAAGGGCTAGAAGATGAGCAAGTATTTGAAGTATCAAAGGAAAAAGAAAGAAGCTAAAGTGTCTGGAGTCTGGTGGCCAGAGTTACATCAGAAGAGGCCTGAGAGGCAAGTTGAGGCCCCGTCAGCCAGAGATTTGCAGGCGACAGTGGAGAGAATTAATTTCATTTTAAGAGCTGTGAGAAGCCATTTATGGGGTTTTATGCTTGCAAAGATAAAGAATGATTAAGTGGCAAGTCAGACCGTTACAAGTTAGGACCTGTAGGAAAGGTCTTTGAAATTTTAAGGTTATGGTTAGATATAGATAAATACACAGATTGATAGGTAATAGAAGATATATATTTACGTATATGCATTTGCATTTATATGGAGCACACACACACACACACACACATACATGTAAATAAAAGAACAATTTTGATTAGCTGCTTAACAGGTGGGAGGTAAAGCACCCATGGAGATATCTGAGAAACAGCCAATAATAGCTAAGCTACATTCTGATGAGAATGAATCAGCTAACTCAAAACCTTTAGTTTTGAGAGCAGAGTCCACGAGTCGAGTCACTAACTTATCCCTCCAGCTGTGTTCAGCCTGCCTTCTAAGCACCTAAAGTTTATCAGTTTTATGAGTGTCAAATTATTAGCTTCTAATATACCCCCAAATCTCGGTCCAGCTCTGATGTTGCTGTAACCTTTTCCTTACAAATACGTGACAATAAATTATTGGAATTGAATAATATGCTACTGGTGTGTTGGCCTTAGTAGTTTTTAGTCATATCTGAATCCTAGCTTCTGTATAGCTTGGAACCCCAACTCTTCTGCAAAAATAGTTTTTCAAGTATTAATTTGAGGCCATTCAATGCATTGTTTGCTTAGAAATTTTATTCTCCAAGATTTAGATGGAGTTATGATATAGGTTAGAAATAAGGTAATACTAAAATTCAGTCAGACTTGGTAGCTCTATATTATATCAATAATGACAAATTAAGGTGAGACATAGAAAAGCAAATATAAATACGTTAGTCAAATCTATTAATGTCAAAAGTTTTGTGGGCTTTTTCTGAATAGTTGAAGTTATTATGAGATTCCTTTTGGCACCGTAAAACATTACGCAAAAAAAAAAAAAAAAAAACAAAAAAACAGTGATTTTAGTTTCAGATTTAGATTTTAGATTTAGATTACCAAAGTAGACACTATTTTAAAAGATTTGAAATAAATACAGGATAAATTCCCATCCACACAGACACACACAGACACACACACACACATCCCCAAGGTGGCGACACTGGCAATGCCAGTTGCAAACCCTTCAACTGCTCACCATGTCATCTGCTTATTTTGTGACTGTGGACTCCAACGGTGTCCAAAAGTACAGCTGGCCCGTGAGAGCAGAGGGAGGAGAAAGACAAGGCATCCAGCCCCCCAGC
>NW_011912329.1:0-2591 GCF_000151845.1 Pteropus vampyrus | reverse complement strand
GTAGGATCCAGCCATCCGTTTTTTCAAGCCCCACAGTGGATTCTGATGTCTGCTAAAGCTTGGGAACTCTGTTATAGTTCTACACATTACATAGATATGTATTTACAGAAAATATAATATAGATAACTGGAGGAATACAAAGAAATTTCCTGACAGTGGTTTCCTTTGGGGTTGGAATTGGAGAAAAAGCTTCAAATATCTATGTCATGCCTGTAAATATAAATAAATGTCATGCTAAAATACTAATATTGTAAATTCTTAGCAATAAGAATGAGGGACTTTGTTAAATTATTGTCTGCATCCTTCTGAATTTTTTATACCTTTATACTTTTAAAAATAAAATAAAAAATTATTTAAAAATAAGAATTAAGAATAAATAAAGATAAAAATAAAGCTTCAGAGAGCATGATGTAAGTGGTTATTGAACAGTGTAGGGGTTTAATGTGGTACTGAAAACATCTTAGTTCTTTCTCAAGTCATCAGGTTTGATTAAGAATATCTCGAGAATGCAAGGCAATCTCTTTAAAAACCAAACAACAGATCCCATGATTTTGTAATCACTTACAATTGTCAAATTCACTGTATGAAACTTTTCATGATTTTGCAGCTCAAAACAACATAGAGAAATAAATCAGAGAGCAGCATGGAATTAAACTGTAACTGGCATCTATAATCTCAGTTTTATCTATTTAATTTGATCGGATGCTATTATTGAGTGCATAGTAAGAAAAGCTAAATTAGAAAATATACTTATTTAAAATAAAATGTCACTTATATTTGTTTATACATTGGGATTGGGTGAGATTACATATAAATGAGGCATCTTGTTGCTTTACAAATGCTTTGCTTTGTGAGGATATGCCTTACTTCTCTCCCCACTGGCAGGGCTATCCTTCAATCCCCAGATGTAGCTATTGTGTTATCCGGTACCTCCAGATTTCCCAGCTACTTTTAGTAAGGACTTTTCAAGTCTCACAATCCAGTCTTAGAATGTCTCACCTAAACATATTGCCTTCTGCTACATATGTCTAAAAAAATAGCCACTTTTTATTACTTAGAAAATATTCTCCCAGATAACTAAGCTTATGATTAAGTCTATGTCACCCATCAGTAGTGAAGGCCCAGCCAGTGCAGCCAGTCTGGACTTGGCTCTCTTCCATTCAACAGTGACCCTCTCTGTGTAACACAAAAGAAGTACAATACAAACATAAACAGACTCTGAAACGGAGAACAAAGGGATGGTTAGTAGAATGGAGAAAGCGGATGGGTGAAAGGGGAAGGAGAATATAGTCAATAATATTGTGATAAGTTTGCACAGTGACAGATGATTACTAGAAATAGTGGGGTGATCACATTGTAAGGTATAAAAATGTCAAATCACTACATCGTACACCTGAAACTAATATAACTGACATGAGACCACACACCAACTGTATACTTTAAATAAAAATAAATAAATAATTTTTAAAGAGAAGTATAATAATAGTTCTTGACCATGAAGGCTTAAATTTTAGTTAAGAATATAAGAAGTATCCATTTGCAGCACTGTACAGAAATACACCACCATAAAGTAGTATCTTACATGGTCATCATAAAGTGCTATATCATTTAGAACAAAACTGTACGCAGAAAAATTTTAAAAAGAGAAATCAGGCAGGAAGGTTTTGTGAAAGAAATGAGGCTTAAATATTAGGCAACATTGAAGAAAACTGCGAGCAATAGGAATAATGTAGGAAGTGTCACCGGGCTATCATCTAAAAGACTTTAGCATTTCTCAGTAACTAAACTATATGTGCTTACAGGAACTGAAAGGATTGCCGAGCGCAGAAACCAAGATGAGGTGGGGCATCGTGTGCGAAAAGTACTGTGGGCCAAATGCAACAGAACAACTACGCATGCCTAAACGAATGCAACAGAACAACTACGCATGCCTAAACGAATTTAATCACTCCACAACACAGCCTATAAACACGGAAGGCTCTTCCCGGTCTGGGAGAAGCTGCCCTTAGAGTGTGAGCTCACCCTTCTCCATTTCTTTATCAAAGAATAGATTTTCTGCTCTGATTTACAAAACTCAGTCTCATTCTACTGGCATGAACAGCACTGGATAGAAGGACCTTAATTTGGGTTGGTAACAGAAACAGGAGGATAGTGTGGTTGAGGGGATGAGGGCTATAAGGTCAACAGAGCCAACGTGAGTAGTGAAGATATGAAGGCATGAGAGAGAAAGTAGAAGTTATGGAGCTCTGAAAAATGTCAAAAGTACACAGACTCGACATACAGAACATCATATGTTCCCTGATTAGTAAGGAGTTCATTTATAAGTGTATTCAACCCATATCACAAACTATGTGCAAAATTGTGCAGAAAAATAAGATAGTTCCTGGTTTATCATCATCATCATGAACTAGTATTAATATTTTCTTGTCTACCTTTTATTTCACAATATCTATTTCCTTCTCATTTAAAAAATATTAAAAAGCATGCTCGTTGTAGGAGGTTTTCAAAAATGACCAAAAAAAAAATGTGGAAAATATCAGTTGATATTTATTGAATGCCATTCTAAGTGTTTTGCATTTTTAACTCACATG
>NW_011912328.1:0-2692 GCF_000151845.1 Pteropus vampyrus | reverse complement strand
GCCCACCCCACATAAACACCCGCTCTTTTTACACTTCACACTTTTGCACACAAATGATCTCTCTGTCCAACCTCTCGACTCCCATTCACAGTCAAACCTGTCAAGCAGGTTGTCTACATTCTGGCTAAACAAAGTGTGGTTTATGGACCAGCAGCATGAGCAGCACCTGGAAGCTTGCTAGAAACATCTACCCCAGACCTCTGGAACCTGAATCTGCATTTTTACAAAATCCCCCGGGGTGACTCACATGCATAAAGTATTTTGAAGTGCACTGCCCTAATTTCACTCCCTTCCTTTCTGGGATACCTATTCAGTCTGCCTTCTCTCTAATCTGACCTCTCCACCAAACAGCTCTCATCAAATGAGTGAATCCATCAATTCACATATGAATAAAAGAATCAATGAAATACCATTTCCGCCCTTTGCCTGCTCTTGAACTTCTATTCATCCTTCAAGGCCAGCCCAAATGACCCTACTTCTGGGAAGCCTTTCCTATTCTCCAGAGCAGACAAAGTAACCAAAATGCTGAGAGGCTGGGGAAACTGCTTGATTCCCCACCCAGTGCATGCTCTTGGCATCCACAGTGTACCTTCTTTAAGAATGACATCGAGAATGACCAGCCCTCAGAAGCCCCTTGGGGCCACTATCAGGGGCAGAGTTTCATGGCTGGAACCAGTACGGCAAGTCTGAAGTTGCTCTGAGGTCAAGGTCCCACATGGGCTGATCTAAATCAGGTTCCTCTGTTAAGGTTCTTACCCACCAATGCCCACTCTACTTAGCCTTTCGATCCCCATGAAGACCTTTCTACTCTTCTTCCTTCAGCACACATCCCAGCAGCCATCTCTTTCACTCTTCTTGACTCAAGAGGAAATTTTTCTTTTTCCTTTGGCGAACAGGACCTCAAAAATTATCAGTCTCTGGTCTTCTCATTTTCCCAGGCCACGGAAGCACTATTCTGGTGACTCGGTAGCTTCTGAACTTGAACACATAAGAATCCCCAGGGGAAATGAATAAAACTTGCAGATCCCCAGGTCTAGAGTAGGTGGGAACCTGCCCATTTAGCTAATGTCCTAAGGTGACCCTGATGCAAGGGTCTTTGGGCCCCACTTGGTGACTCTCTGGCTCCCAGACTCTCTTCAAGGCTCCTGCATGTGGGACCTCGGGCAGTCCACCAGCCACTCTGACCCTGAGTCCATCTTGGTCAAATGAGGGCTCCAAAACCTTTCCTACCCACCACATCCTTTTATTGTGAGGATCACGACAATAGGGTATGTGCTACTGTTTTGTTGAACTGGAAAACACTTAAAAAAAAAAAAAAAAGGCAAGATTTTTACCACTCTTCTGCTTTGTTTGGCACCAAGAAACAAATCTCTGTTCTCATTCCCAGAAATTCTGTATTTCTCTTAACCTCATAGCCTATTGTCAACATACTCTTAAGTGTTTTAGACAGTCCTGTGATTGTTGAATGCAGAGGACATCAATTCATACTGGCCAGTGTCCAGACAAATGCTGTCTTCCCGATAGCAATTCTATTTGCCAGAGACCTGTGGATCTTCTGCATAAACAGGAGGCCTTTGCTTCCTTTCAGCAGCTTGAGACAGGCAACATCTGCTCTCTTCCCAAGATAAGGTCCTTTAGACAACTAACTCATAGACTATTTCCTTTGTATCAATAAAAACATACTCAAATGTCCATCCTAGTGTTTGTGGAACTGGCTGAGGGAGGTAGGAAAGATTTAAGACATTGCTTCCGATTGTGTCATCATGAACCATTGAATATCTCTGCAACCTAATTAAGTTGCACTCATTAAATGACGAATGAATGAAACTGTTCCAGAACGAGCACTGCTTTTTGCCATTTTCTGTTTTAGTATCTATTCAACTATTTTAAGAGGTATGTATTTGAGCCAAAATAAAAAGGACAGCTAGCAATAGCCAGCTCGGTCTTAACTTATTAAAGATACCGTCAATTCTTTAATCGCATTGGAAGCTCTAGCTCACTAACTCCACCACCTCTCACCACGTACCCCGCTCTCCATCACCGCCTCTTGTGCACTCACATCCACAGACTCCATATCCATCCCTAAAATCACATTCTTGCACATATCTGCCTCCTGTCGCTCTCTCTTTCCTACTTACCCCAACTCCTCCAACTCTGTGCCTGCAAAGCAGAGAAAAACACACCACTGTGCTGACCAGTCTCCATTTAAACGATGACCACAAATCTTGGGAGTGCTCCCATATTTCCCCAGTCAAATCATTCTCCCACCTCTCTCCATCTTCTCCAATCTCCCACACCTCACATCCCTTCCTCATCCTCTCCCTATATAATCAGAATAAAACTATCTCATTTTCACCACGCGTATTCCCCTATCTCTCTGCACCTGTGTTCCTACACTTGTCTCCCTCCTATTACCAGGAACGAACTCTCTCAGCTCCTACCCAAAGCCAATCTCCGACCTGTGCCTGCATCCCCCCTCTCACACCTCTCCGAGAATTTTGTTCCTACTATTATTACCTCTTGCATCATCAATACCTCCAACCCATGCTCTCAATGACCATTCTGCCAGCATACAAATATGCTGTAAGAGTTTCTGTCTTTCGAAAAGACCCTTCCTGACTGAGTATCCCCCTCCATCGAGGGCCCAATTCCTGCTCATCTTTTTAGCACAACTCCTTGAAAGAGCCAGTGC
>NW_011912327.1:0-2427 GCF_000151845.1 Pteropus vampyrus | reverse complement strand
ATCTTAGCCAAGCTGTACAAGAGAAATAGTGCCACTCTCAAGCCCTGTTTTCTGTAGCTTCTAATGGAGCCCGGTCAGGAGGGACATCAGCTTTGCTGGGGTAAGTAAAAGCAACCTGACCCTTCTCGTGTGATGGGGAAGTGATCACCTCCTATGATCACTGATTCTAAGGTTTTAATAGGCGCGAATATAACTATTTTCTTTATACCACATTTGAAATTTCATTTGGCTTGCTGGGTGCAAGATTTACATTCCTTTTGTAACAGAATGTTGTATTTTTTTCCAGTTGATTTCATTAAGATAAACTGATGGCAGATTCTACTTCCTTATGCAATCGAGTTCACAGCCCGAATGTACCTGAGTACGTGTTATGACAAATAATGTATGCCACATCCATTCAGCATAGCCTGAGGAAAAAGATAGTTAGTGACTTGTTCTCAAAGCATAAAGAAACTGTAGCTTTGAGGAAGAGAGTGAGATCTTTATACGGCTTCTCAATTTCATCTCTAAACCAAAGCTGGCACATTGTAGTAGTTTTCAACTATAGGTGGAAAGTTTGGTTTCTGTTTGAGTTCAAAGGAGAAAACTGATGCTTGAAGAAAAATGTTTACTCCCTGAATGTTAACTACTCACTCCAGAGAAAGCCCCATTCATGCATTAGAGACCGCTAAGGTCCCTGCTGAGTATCTTTAGTGCAATCCCACTGTGGTACACTGTTAGGCTGGTAAAGCATCTCCAACCCCAAGGTGTAAAGTCAGTTATTTAAAAATCCCTGAACAGCTAGTTGTTTAGCCTGCAAGAGTTCATATACCTGACGGATCTCATTTATTCTCTGTGCTGCACAATTCTGGTCCAGGTAGCCAGAGAGGAATTCAAAGTTCTGGGGAGGACCCTGACCTCCAGTCATTGATCTGGCACCTGCTCTTCTTCTATCGTCCTGTTTCCAGGTCTTGCAGACATATAGCCGAGAGTACGAGGAGTGTTATTCCATTAACAGATGCACTGTTACATGCGGCCATTAATCAGGCATATCACAGATGTTGTTTGCTTTCAAGATGTTACTATAATTATTTCTAGTAACACCTACTGAATTTGTCGTTTCATTGCCATTGATGACTTTTTAAAAATTTATCAGATAATTTATTTCTTAAATTCTATCTATATGGATTTAAGTTGTATTTGAACCTCAAAGGGTTCAGAATCTGTCCTCTAGTTGTCACCATATATTTTCCAAAGAATGTAGCAGGGTAACCTCACATATGGATGGATTAAAAGATTCTTGAGAGACTGAAGGTTGAAACCCACATGCTGAGTTTGCAATCAAACCATATTCTCCTTATGCTTAAAGATGGAAGTTATTGTTTTGAGGCATATGGTACTAATAAATCCAGTTGAAGGAGTCTGCTGTTCTCAAAGACAGAGCGAGGACGGGAGCCTAGTCCAGCTGCCTGGATTACAGACAGTGAAGCTGGGACACAGAGAATTGAAGTCTGAGTTACTGAGACAAAACAACAACCAGAACCCAAGGCTCATGGCTATCAGTCTGGTATTGGTTCTTCTACTACACTCATTCTCTTAATGGCCCTTGCCGTGTCAGAAAGGAATAAAAATCTTGACTCGAAAGTAAACTAAAACAGGTTAGATTTCTGAGACTGGCTCTACCCACTTACCCATTCTCCTAAAAGCAAATATTTGGCCAGACCTTCTTAAATTCTTTAAATCTAGAGAGCTCTGTCTTCATTGCTGATTATCACTAATTTCTCCTTTTTCAGTGACATTCTTTTGAAATTTTCTTCTAAGCAATTCAAGCATCTAAAGCCCTTCTCATCTTTTAGTTCTCTATGAAATTCTTTTTTATTAAGAGATTGAGTAAGTAGGTAGCAACAGTAGCAGTGGTATGGCTTCATAGATAAAAAAAAAAAAAATAGGCATTGGGATTGAACTTGGATTTAAATCCCTGTCTTCTTCGTAATTATATGACATTAGGCAAGTTACTTAGCTTCTCAGATCCTCCCATCAAGAACATGTGCTCCTCTTACCCCTTACATATTTATTACAACGTTGTTAACTATTTTCTTTATGCTACACTTTATACCTCCATGTCTATTCTGTAACTATCCATTTGTAACTTCTTAACCCATACCCTTTTTCACCATCCCCCCAACTCCCCTCCTATCTGGCAGCCCTCAAAATATTCTCTGTATCTATGAGTTTATTTTTGTTTTTGTTGTTGTTTTTGTTTATTTTGTTCTTTAGATGCCACATGTCCATAAAATCATGTGATATTTGTCTTTACCTGATTTATTTCATTCAGCACAAAACCCTCTAAGTCCATCAAGGCAATATCTTGTTCCATTCTACATTTAGTGGGTTGATCACTTTGTGAGTTATATAGATCTCTAATCACTATGCTATACAACCGAAACT
>NW_011912326.1:0-1907 GCF_000151845.1 Pteropus vampyrus | reverse complement strand
GCTCCTGGCTTAAAAGGGGATAATGGTCCCCAACAGACTTATGAAATAAAGTTTGTCATTGGGAATTTAACATTTACCTTATACTCCTCTGCCTTGTAAAACTGCCCTTCTCCATAGACTCAATTTCTTTGTGATTTTTACAGTTTTAAAATTAAAATATATGTAATTCATTTATAAAAATTTTCTTCTCTCAAGAAAAAGTAAGTACCTTTGATGAAGTTCTTTTCGAGGGCTGAAAATATGTGGATTGTCCCAGGCCCAAATCATTTAGACTTTTGTCTATTAGCTGGCACTTCTGAGAATCTCTTAATCAAAATTGTCCTCTAAGAATCCTGGGGAAAACTTTGTCCATTAATTTATTATGCCTGTCTGAATTCTTTTTTACTATTTTCTGCCTCTTCTTGTGACTTTTCTTCCTCTTCTCTCTGTATAAGTACAAGAAGTCCTCAACAGCTTTAGTTTTAGATATACCTATAACTTATTCTATCACTTCTATTCACCTCTCTTTCCTTGGTCAGACACCAATTTATTTTAATGACTAAAAGATGTTCCAATTTAATGGGCTTCTTAAAACTCAAATTCAGCCCATTTAAATAGATCCATGCAATGGAATATAGTTTAGAGATGTACTCATACATACCTGAACAACTGATTTTTTTTTATAATACAGCAAATACATGTGGATAATAAGTGGTTCAGTTAATAGTGCTGAAGCAATTGGACATCTACATGTGGAAAAAAAAAATGAGCCTTGATCCATTCTTTCCATCATATACAAAAAAAAAAAATTTGCTGAAAATGGCTCACAGGACTAAATGTTAAGCCTAAAACTATAATATTTTTGGAAGAAAATATACCAGGACAACTTTTTGACCTTGGGTTAGGAAAAGGATCACTCAAAAATGACATCAATAGCACTACCCCCCAAAAAAAACAAATTGACAGGTTATATTTCATTGAAATAAAAGTAATAATTTCTTAAAAAGGAACTAAGACAATAAAAAGGCAAGCCAAGAATCAGAAGAAAATTATTATAAAATATATGCCTAATAAATAAATTTTATCAAGAATATATAAAGAACTCCTGTGTCAACAGCAACAAAACATATAATCTAAGTTTTTAAAAAAGTGGGCAAAATATTTTAACACAATATTCACAAAAGAAAATTTATGAATGGCAAATAGCACGTGAAAAAAATGATCAACATCATTAGTCAACAGGGAAATGCAAATTAAAACCATAATTAAATATCACTGCATGCCAATTAAAATGATAAAAATTAAAAAAGGCTTACCATACTAAATACTAGCGAGGATTTGGAGGGACTGAAAATCTTGCACAATGCTGGTGGGAGTATAAAACTGTTTGATCATCTTGGGAAATAATTATTTCATTCCTCAGTATTTATCTTAAAAAAAAAAAAAAGAAATATATCTCCATAAAAGATCTATATATGAATGTTCACAGTTTTGTAATGACCAAAAACTGATCATAACACATGTCCATCAACAGGTGAATATATAAATGAATTGTGTGATATTCATACAATGGAATAATACTTAGTAATTATTATTGATACATGCAATAACATAGATCCTTCTCATATGTTTCCTTCAAGGCATATTCTACTTCCTGCAGAAAGCTTCTCTAAACAAGCTAATAAGTTGTGGGTTCTTCACTCAATTTGTGTGAAGTCCTATCACAAGTATACACCATTACCTCTAATATAGATACTATCAAGTATTGGTAATTATAGTTTCCCCATTACATGTATCCTCCTTCATTCAATCTTTCACCAGATCTTTAACAAGTCTAATTTAAGGCTTACAATATGGGTATTACTATGTATCAAATGTTGTACTTCATGGGCATCAGCAGTTAATTTTTACACAGTTTAGAAATTTAT
>NW_011912325.1:0-1634 GCF_000151845.1 Pteropus vampyrus | reverse complement strand
CTGGACCTCTTCCAGCTTGGAGGAGAAAGATTTGTTTTCTTTGGCGTAGATACGTTCTTGATATTAATCTGTCTTCCTCGCCCATAATGTTTCCACCTTATTCACTATCATGGTGACTTCACACTCCACACCATCTTGTTTCTGATCAAGAAGCTCATGTGACAGCAAAAAAATGTCAGCAGAGGGCTGGCTAGTGCCCATGGAATCCGCTGGTTTTTACCACAGACTCCTTCACTGAGAAGCTGCTGCTTTAATAGGACAGAGGCATGGCTTATTGAAGACCCTGTTTGGTTGCCAGTTAGAGACACCTGAAAGCATGGGATTCTGTCTTACAGGATGCAGTAGATGCTATGAAGCAGAAATCAGTATATGCGTGTGTGCCTCTCCTATAGCCGTGGGTCCAAGGGTCAATGTAGGAAGTAGGACTGGCTCCTTTTACAGTTATAACTAACAGTCCAGTTGCAGAATTCTTGCTTCCCATCCCTGCAGTTTTGACCTCTGCTGGTTCGGAAGTTTTGGTTCCTAACAAGACGTGTGTTTCCATTGAAATGAAAGCTAAGACTGCCAAATATTCATTTTGTTCTACTAATGCCATTGAACCAATAGGCAACCGAAACCTGCAGCAGCAGCAGCAGCAGCAAGAACGATACCCTTCCCCACGCCCCTCAAGAAAAGGAAAGAGGGAAAGGAAGAAAAAGGCTCTGAGAATTCAGACCCTTCAAGAATATTTGGGTCACCTCTCCAGGTGAAGAATCATGACCGGTTCATTTTTTTTTTTCCTGAGGGCAAAGGAAAGAAAATGGGTAGTGGAAGAAGGTTATAAATATATCTCTGTGATTAATGGTTGAAATGAAGACTAGAGCAGCTACGCACATTTGCTTTGTGCACATGCATATATGTGTACGTTTTAGTGTGGTACAGACATTATAAATGTGTGGATAGTAACAGTTTTCTTTCCTCTTCCTTCAATATTTTATACAAGTTTTGTTGGAGGCTAACTTTGCAATTTAGTCATTAAGGAACAATATTCAGACGGCACTGTGACCAAATTTGAGAAATAATTAAAAATAATCTTATTTTTTGAATTATATTTTAAATTCATTTTTTAATTTAAAGGGAGCTTTGAAATCATTTTTCCCATTCTTGGTCTAGTTCCATGCAGAGATGGTCCCTGGAGTTACAAGACCAGGAGATAAGAGCAGGCACGAGGGAGAGGAGAAAGGGGTGTTGGGCAGGGCCAGAGCTAGAGTCCTGGGGAAGGGTCCCCTCCCTCCTAGGGTGGGGGCCGGGAGAAGGGCAGGAGCCGGATTGCGTCTGCCCACTTCAAGTGCTCAGCTGCCTCCTTCTTCACACCTCCCTGAAGGCAGGAGACGTGTCACTGGGACCCCCTGAAGCAGGGTGTGTGGTAGTCCCCCGGCCCTGCAGAGCCACAGGGTAGGCACCTGCCTCCTCCTCTTTCAGGGCCTGGGCGATGAGCTCTTTGGCGCAGCTCAGAGAGGCAGGGGCAAGCCCTCCATCCTCTTGACCTCTACCTCCTCCTGCCTTCTCAGCTCCCAAGGTTTCTGGTCCAGCCTTTAGGACTCTGCCTGCATCACGGCCCGCTCGCCTATGTGGGTGGGACTGGGCCTGCACCT
>NW_011912324.1:0-2231 GCF_000151845.1 Pteropus vampyrus | reverse complement strand
TTTCCATTTTCCTAGATTATGTGTAGAGACAGACAACAATGTCTGTGAATTTAATTTCAGGATAATAAAGGAGGCATTATGAAATATTTATCCTCTAAAGGGCTAAAGGTCCTTTAGGATTGCTAACCACTATTTTACTAACAGATTATTATTTATAGATAATGACTCTGAAACTAATGAAAGCTAAGAAATTTTCCCAAAGCTAGAGAATGTTGATACAATTACACACACACATACTCCGAAATTGTTAAACATTTTTGATATAACAAACACAGAGCTAGGAACACAGATGCATTAAACAGCCTCTATTCTGGCTAATAGAAGAAAAAAAATGTTCACACATAAATAATAAAGCCCAAATAAAAAAGCGATCGAGCTAGCAAACAAAAATTTCTGGAAAACGTCATTTTCTGACAGATACACTAATCAAAACTCTGTTTCTTTTGTTGGGAGACTCTCATTATATTTGGGATACATGGGAAAGTGAAAAGAAATTGTCTGGAGATCTGTTTTTTGGTCGGTAAAGTGGGAATAATAGTATGCACCTAAGAGATGGTGAGACTTCAACGTGGCAAGCGATGTGACCCATCGTCTCCAAACGATGTTCTTAGGAATTACCTGAGGATCTATTACACTGTGGACTCTGACCCAGCCGGTCCAGCGGGGCTGGGGGTCGGCATTTCTAATAAAATCCCGAGTGATCGCTAACGATACGGGTTGAGATCATTTTGAGTGACGAAGATGTAAGTCCGGTGGCTCATGGGAGAAGGAGCCATTCAGCTTCCGCTCCTTCCCTCTCTCCTCCTTCTCTCTTGTTCTAGATTTTTTCGAAGCTATAGGAAACATTATTTTTTCTTTGTTTGTTTGTTTTTTTTTTTTAATTGGGGATTCGATTGCTTTTCGTATTTTTCAATCACTGCCATTTCACTTATGGCCGAGCCTTTGGAAGAAGGAAGGCGAGGAGATGTGGATCGCGTGGAGTAAGGAGCATCCGTGCTCCACGGCAAGACATTTTCGAATGCGCTGCTTCCCTCTGCCCCGCTCCAGACTCGCGTCCTCACTGCCCCGCTGCTCGGGCTCGAAGCCGCCCGGGCTCGAAGCGGCCCCGGCCTCACGCGGCTGGAGCTGGAGGTGGACTGGGGCGGGGCGTCGCCACGATGTCTCTCCGCAGTCGCACCCTCGTTTGCTGGAGAAGTACGTATCTGCTTTCTGAAAACGGCTTCCCGTTCCCAGCTCATTGTGCGAAGCAGCTTGCCGTTCCTCCACCGTGAGCTCAAAGAGCACTGCTTTTTTTTTAATGAGAAGAAATGATAAAAGTAGGCACAAAGCAGTTCTATTAGCCTCGAAGTCCAACAGATGCTTTTTCAACTGCTCTTATAAGAAAGATAAACAATTTTTTTTAAAGAAACCCAATTCTAAGGTATCTTGTATTTTCCAGTTTCACCGACAGATGGCACTAGTGGTTTCTGTAATCTTTTGTTTTTTTTTCAATAGCATACCAGGGAAAATCTTCCAGGGCTGCAGTTTGGGAAAGAAAAGCCCAACCTAAAGACACTATTAACTCTGAAATGTTAACATATTGAAATTATCGTTTCAGAGTCGTATCGTTTTTTATTGATATTTTCCTACGATTTGCAAAAGTGTAATCAGACATTCTTGTGGCAAACGACCGAGCCTCTCAGTGCTTTTCACTGACCCAGGACGTGGCCGTGATGTTAAAAGAGAAAACGTCTCAGGAACTTTCGTGAAAGGGATGTATAGATAGACATTTCCTACTATAAAACCTGGGTGTCTTTTTTTTTTTTTTCCAGGCGAGGCAACCCTTGGTTGACCTCACAGATTGCAAGGACCTTGTCAGTTTACAATCCCTTATTTATTATTTTTTTATTTTTTACACCTACAGCATCCGGTCTTCCTAGGTGGTCTCCCATCCGAGTACTAACCAGGCCCGACCCTGCTTAGCTTCTGAGACCAGACGGGATGGGGCTCGTTGAGGGTGGCGTAGCCGGAGACCGTGTCTTCACCTGTCAAACGAGGTGGCCTGGCTGCGTCGCTCCTCCCGTGATTCGAGACACTGAACGGAGTAGCGAGAAGGCGTAGCGAGCGGGGACGCTGTCTAAGGAATGATGGTGACATGTGGTCCACAGGACTAGTTACGGATCCCCGGGCCATGTGCCTCTGGGTGACGAGGGCACTTCCGAGGGTCCCCGCCCTCCAGGTGGGGGGACGCG
>NW_011912323.1:0-2115 GCF_000151845.1 Pteropus vampyrus | reverse complement strand
GACAGGCGCTAAGGCTGCCATTGTTTGGTGACTGCGTTTCCAGCCAGAGGGGTTGGGAGACTGGCCTCAGACCACAGAGTTGCTCAACAAGCCCAAGGCCTCTCTTCGGCTCCAGGAGGTGGCCTGGGTTTGACTGCCCGGAAGCCTGGTGTCACTTACTTCACGTTGATTGTGCTTCTCCTGTGTGCCGGTTAGTGGGCTAGGCCTGGAGACATGATGATGGGGAAAAGAACCTATTTCCTTCCTTCTGGAGCTTCTAGTCTAGTGCTGGTAGTTACAGGGGAGCTACAGTAGGGGATAAGGACTCCCCTTCCAGCCCCCCTTTCTCTAGGCCAATGCAGAGAAGATGCCGGGGGGCCTGCCTCTCACCTGACCCCTTGAAAGCCCTGTCCCCCGCTGTCCCAGCATGCTTTCCTTGGGCTTTGGCCACTCTGGTGCATCTCAGCCCCTCAGCTGAAGCCCCTGCCCACGGGGACCGATGATGGGGGCCGGCCTTGCCGGCAGCAGGCCTGTGGCAGAGATGACCTTTCTTTTCTAGTGCAGGGGAAAAGGTTTGTGGGTAGGGGGAACATACCAGGTTGACCATAATCTCTCTCTTTCCTGCTTGGGACAATTTCAGTGGGCCGGGACAATGGCCTGCCATGGGAAGCGGGAAGCGGCCTTCCAGTTTGCAGGCCTTTGTTCTTGCCCGGAGGGGCCACGGGGCTCAAGAAAAGGTTTGTGGCTCGGATGTCTGCAGTGGAAGAGTTCTGTCACGCCTGACATTCCAGGCCCAGCCGGCCTCTGGCATTTCCCAGAAGAAGCGAGGGGAGAGAAAACACTGCACGAACCCACTCGGCCGCCCACCCCTCCGCCTTCTCAGATTCTTGTTCCCTCTGGAGCTCAGGCCCCTGCCCTGGGGGGCTCATTCTTCTACCCACAGAGGGGGCTGGAGGTGGCCCAGTGGGGAGTGACTGGGAGGGCGCAGAGTGCCGGGCGCTTCGGGGAGGGGAGAGAAGTGTCTTTGAGGGATCCACATCTGTTCCAAGTTTTGAGTTGGAGGGTAGGGAATGAGGGGAGTTAGCTTCCAGCCCATCATCTCCCCTGACCCCAAACCAACAAAGCCCGCTCTGTCTGGGGCTGGGGTGAGAATAGTCTCTACGTGCCCCGAAGTGGCACTGTGCCCTCGCCTGCGCCCGGGAACAGACACGAGGGTAGCGGGCAGTTCTGGGAAGCAAGGCTGTGGTAAACCATCTGGGTTGTAATGCAGATGAGGCCTGGCCGGGTGCCTGGAGCTAAAGTGGCAGTGCCCACCAGAAGGACAGCCTGCACGGGGGTGCGGAGCAAGGCCGGTTCCTGAGAGACTGCGCTGGGCCCCACATGCCCCCGGAGGGCTGAGGGCTGGGCTGGGGGTGACCAGGTGGGCTCAGCCATCCAGCCGGCCCTGCGAGAAACCAGGCAATCTGGCTGCTGGAGCCAGGTGGCTGGGAGCCAAGGGGCTCTTGGGCCAGGTGCTGCCGACCGCCTCACCTGGGTGTGTATGCCGCAGCCAAACTGACCCCCGTGGCCCACACTCAGGCTTCCTGAAGTGGCGGCATCTCCACAAGGACCTCCCGAGTTTTCCATCCAGGCGTGTGACACCACTAAGAAGGTGCTGGCTTCTTCGCCTCGCAAAGCGTACATTGCTACGCACCGTCACGCACTGATGCGGGCAAGTTCGAAGGGAGGCTGCTATACCATCTCTCTGGTTCCCCAAGCTCCACACCAGCCACAGCGGCAGAGACGTGTCGGGAGCGGGAGGTGGGAGTGTCCAGAGTTTCTAAACCCAGGACCACCTCCGATAACTGGAAACAGAATGCTGGGGGCTGCTCTGATTCTCTGATTTCTGGGATAGGTGGACCCTCCTGGAGTCACTTCTTACTCCTGCAAGACTTATTCAACCTTCCTTCCTTCCTTCCTTCCTTCCTTCTTTCCTTCCTTCCTTCCTTCTTTTAAGAAGTAAATATTGAGCACCTACTCTGTGTCAGAGATTCAGCTGGACGTCTAGAGTTTATCAGTCTGGGCCCTCTTGCACCTTAGATTCTTTCCAGAAAGACAGGATTCTCCCAGAATTGATGTCGTGATTAGTTGATTTCG
>NW_011912322.1:0-2186 GCF_000151845.1 Pteropus vampyrus | reverse complement strand
GTCTCCATTTGCATATTTATCTCAATATTCCTGACGTATAAATGTGCTTGTTCTTTGGAGTCTTCTTTATATTGGTTGTAACATCTCACAGATTCCCTCATTAAAGGAGTTAAATTAAATCTCTAACGCATACTCATTTTATATCTATGAGAGTTATAATTTTGCCTTCAGTTAAAAAGAAAACCACAGATCCCAAATGGCATCACTTGTACTAAAGCCCATGATACCAAACTTAGATTTAATATCTGACCTAATTGTTGTTTCAGCCTTTCCTGGAAATATAATCTTAATCAGTCTGGAATTTTTTGGTCAAGAATCAGTCATCAGTCACATGGGCCCTCTCCATCCCCCATAGACCAAAGAGGCAATCTGCATGATAAAAAAATCCTTGCCATTCCCTTCCCCACAAAAGAAGATGTCTTCTTGGTCTAAAAAATATCCTTCACTTTTGTTAATGGCTTTCTTGTGCCGCCCTTCTTCCTATAAAAGCCTGTCATTTGGTACAACTTCACAGAGAGTCCTTCTGAGTGCTAGATGGGATGTTGCCATAAAGTCATTAGATCTTCACATTTACTCGGTTGCGTTTTGTTTTTTAACATTTCTTTTTGAAAATTACCCTATAATAAAAAGAATAGCCAAGATTTAAGAGTCTTATGCTCTATCAATTGAGCTAGCTGGGCAGAATAGCCAAGATTTAAAACCAGATGTCCAGACTATTTTTGGGTTGAAACCCCATGGAGACCAGGCAGTAACGAAATGTTTTCATGCCTCCACCGCATCACCTTGAAAGGGGTTCAGAACAGGCGTCCCAAAGATGTGCTACTTTGGCATGTGGATTATTTTGAGCTGAAGGCAATTGAGGTCCTGCAGGCTCATGAGAAATTTTCATCTCTCCCTTAAAGAATTTAAATTTAGGGCCTTGCGCATAATAAGAGTTATCACCAGAAATAACTTTTTATGACCTCTCTATAGGGCAGGGCAAACACCTAATTACTCAACATCTACTCTTCTTGTCCTCAGAAGCCCCAGGCACCTGACTTTCTCCTGAGCTCAAAATGTCCTACTTTCCTCATATTTCTTTTCTGTCCCTGAGCCTCTCACATATGTGGGATCTCTGACTCATATTTTCAGGGATTCCACACGTATGTATGTAATTCAATTTGGTTGTTTTCTCTTATAAATCTGTCTCATGTCTGTTCGATTATTAGACCTGACAAAAGAACTTAGAAGGCAGAGGGAAGTTTCATCCTGCCCCACAGTTGCTTGTCTGTGACCGCTACATCTGACCCACGTGCCTGCTTCATGCGCATCTGAGGTGGTAATTGTAGTGACCTCACCTTTAGAAACAATAGGTCAAGGATAAGACATGGTACGTGCTAACCGCCAAGTCTCACTTCTAGTTAGTTATCTGCTAAAAATTTATTAACTAAAGGGATTTACTGACTGGATCACTGCCTATAGGTACAAAATATTTTAACAATGACGCATTCTGCTTCTGTACCCCTGCTTGCTTACCCACCTCTTAGTTATCAGTTAATGAATGGAGGAGATATAGTCTTTTGTGTAAAGATTAAGGATGTGGGGGATGGGATCGAGGGCTTAAAACCTTTGTGCCCCTGCGACTCGGGGCTGCTCCTTTGCAAGGACAGCCGCCGGCTAATAAACTGTCTCTTGGACTAGAGCACTCAAGTTGGGCCTGGTTATTTCGGTCACAACAGTAATCACTCCTCATTACATTTGGGGTGCTCACCATACCAGCCTTTACACACATGCAGGTCTCCAACAACACCCGCTTCCACCACACTCAAGCATGGCTGCTAGGCAGGTCATCCTTGCCCACGTTATTCCAGGGCCTAAGCCCAGTGAGTCCGCTAGGAAGCCCATGATGATGAACATTAGAGTGACAACAATTTACATATTTCCAACCCATCCCTCCTAGAATGTGGGTTTTTCAAGCGCAAGGGCCTTGTTTTAATAATTGTCATTTTTATGTATGTGTGCACCTATTGAATGCCAGATGTTTATATCACTGGATGTCAACCTTGGTTGCACAATTTTAATCACCTGGGATTAAAAAAACAAAACTAACAAAAATGATGCTTGGGTCCTACCTCCAGAGATTTAGATGTAATTGGTCTAGAGTAGAACCTGGGGATCGGCATTTTAAAAATCTCCCTAGTGGACTA
>NW_011912321.1:0-2576 GCF_000151845.1 Pteropus vampyrus | reverse complement strand
TTTAAGTACAAGCCTCACCCTACTTTATGTCTTCTACTGTAGTAACACCTGTACTTACATGTTGAAACATTTTCCTTAAGTTGATTTTTAAAAAGTGTATTTGTAGGTAGGTTATATTGGCTATGAACTCTCTTTCAGGGTAGTAGAGAGAACATTGCCACATCGTGGTTATAATAAGGGGCCTGAAGAACCAAGAGCCAAGACCAAGAAGAGGATTGGTGTACCTCGTGGTATATAAACTCGTAAGGATGGAAGGGACTTTAGTGAGCTTCGAGTCTATTTGATTTTTATTAGAAAACTAAGATGAGGAAACTGTGACCAAAAAAAAAAAAAAAAAGATAGTGGCTAATATCACCCAACTAATATCATTTTAATGTCATTAATTTTTCAATGTCATAAAGGTTTTTAATGTCAGTGTTGGGATCAGACCCAGTTCTTTTAATGGAAAGACCAAGTAAGTCTATATGAAACTACATAAAAATAAAATGAACATTGTTTAACAGAAGTGTTGAGAAAAATGTCTTCCTGAAGAGCTGATATACTAATTTAATATTATACAATTAATTCCACTATTTTCTAATGTTACAATGGATTTGAAAACAAGGTGTTACTGGATATAGAATTGATTGTATTAAATCAATTATATTTGGGACAATATCTAATTCAGCATCAGCAGAGGAAGCATTCATTTAACAAACTTGTGATGTGAAATTATTACTGTTTATTTCTATTTTTATGATAAAATAGAACCAGGGCAAAATTATAAACAGGCTAACAAAGAAGTCACAAGTCTGACTTTGGTCAATCTCTGTTGGGACTGGTTAGTCCAGTCCAAAACATTGAGTCAAAATGAAGGCCCAGGTACTATCACACTTTTCCATCTTGCCCAGAAAAGGCCACAGTCGCCCAATAACTACTGGTTTTTCTTTTCTGGTTCAACTTCGTTCAAATCTACTTAGCTACAAAATTGCCATAAGCTTTCCTATGCTGCCACCTAATGGACACAATGAGTATAGTTTTGAATAAAGCTTTCGTCTTCTATTATTGTTTGATGTGAAATAGAGAATTCAGGTGTTAGTCACTCAATTTGGACTTAAATATCCAAATATTGGATATTTAAATGTTGTTGCCTCTAATGACTAGAAATATCTTAATGTCAACCAAAGCAAACAGCCCTATGACTCTCCATTTTCAAATCACCTCTCTGTCCTTAGAAAGTTATACTTTAAAGCCATGATTTGCTTCTTAAAAATCAGGCCCCAACAAGGTAAATACACTTATATTGTTCATGTCTTGATATGAATCAGAATGTACCCCTCTCACAAAGAAAGAGGCACTGATGGACTGGGAGCCACGGATTAGGGTAACTTTTAGGAAAAGTTGTTTTGGAAATGGGACCTTATCTCAGAAAATGAGGCCTGGTTTTGCAGTGAGCAGGAAAGGACACATAGGTACCTTGAAATGCAAAGAAGATAGATGATGATAAAAACAAAAACAATAGCATATATTATGTTTCAGGCACATCCCTAAGAACTTCACAAATATTCTCATGTGGGTCTCACAATAACTCTTTAAGGCAGATACTCAATCCACTTACAGATGAAGAAATCAGGCTTTAGAGAGTTATGTTGGTTGAGGCACCCAGCTGGTAAGGCGTGGAGCTGATAGGCATAGCCCCAGGAAAGCACAGACAAGCAGAGCTGTCAGGAGCTGGAGCCAAAGCTGCAGGCTGGGTTAACATCATTGGTGTTAGTTAATAAATCACAGCCAACAGGAGTCTAATAAGACATGATGACCACATGTAATGTGGTATCCTAAATGGGATTCTGGAACAGAAAAAGGAGATTAGGTAAAAACTAAAGAAATATGAAAAAGTATAAACTTTTGTTAATAATAATGTATTCAAAGTTAGTTCATTGATTTGATAAATGTACCATGCTAAGATAAGATATTTTTTAAAATCCTGCCTTTTAGAGAATGATTAACACTATGGAAAGTATCTGATTCCTAAGTAAGTTAGGAGACACATTCACTAACATGTTTGTGAATAAGGTTAAGAATATTGACTGCAAACATGACCGGGAAAAGGAAAACATCAAGTGACTTTGATTGTCCATATCCAGATGTTTTGTACTAGGAAGGAACTTTATCCAAACTATTTCTTCTGCTGAGACTTCTCTATTTCTCCTCCATTGTTCATTAAGATTCAGACACACATACATTCCTCAACTCTACTTACACTTACATTACTCAAGGTGAGCTCACTATATCCTAAGCTCTGTGTGCCTTATCTTAGCTTGATCCTCATAATCCTGTAGGAGAGGCCTCATCATTCTCATTCCGCAGGATTGTACCAGACAGCCTGACTACACAGGCCATTCAGAGCAGCCCTCTCAACTGCTATGCCAAACCACACCTTGTTCCTTAGTGAATTTCAAGCCAAAAAATCAAACAGGTGAACAACTTAATGCTATTATACAAATAAATTCATAAGATCACATCATTCAAGGGACAAAAGAAGTAACTGCCAAATTAGCACATCATTATTTAACATGGTAGGGTGTGCAGGAAAAAGA
>NW_011912320.1:0-2318 GCF_000151845.1 Pteropus vampyrus | reverse complement strand
TGTTTTATTATTCTCTGAAACTCTCTTCAGTTTTCATAATAAAGTTTTCAAAGGTAGCATCTTTTTGCATGTTAAAGTTTAAAGGAAAATTTAGCAAAATGTAATGACTTAGCCTGATTCTTTTTTAAAAAACTGAAGCAGAATGAAGATTCAAAAATGTAACTACTATTTGCTAAATGTCACCCAATTTCAGAAGATCTCTGAATATTTGGCAGTTGATGTGAAATTCATATTGGTCCTAAAAGATTTAAAATAAAAGAAGCAAATTAGATGCAAAAGCTAAAAAGGGAAGTATTTATATTTCTATATTTTGGTAAAGAAAAAGCAGATGGTTTGTGAAGCACTCTGGAAATGTGAAAAAGTTGTGCTGTTTAATAGTTTAGCAAGAATATAAAATAAAGAGATAACAATTTGGGAAGCAGCTTCCAATAAAGAAGCTCATCAACCATTGGTAGTCCCTAATTTTTCATAAAACAATGGTACTGTATAACAGTTTGTACAGAGTAAATAAGAGAAAAAAAATGTTCTCATTATGGATTCCCCCTTCAAAGAGGGCATGGTAAAAAACTGAATCTATAGTCGCCATGAATTTACCTGCTTGTACTATATGTCATTTTTCATTTTATCTGCATTCCCTAAAATAGCTTAAATACATAATATCATTTAGCTAGCACTTAATCAAGTTTACAGGAGCTTGTTGACAATAGGAAGGTTTGCCCAGCAAAACTGATTGGGGAGATATTAACAAGTTGAAATTCTCTCAGTATATTTTTTATTTAGATACAGTTTTAAAATTTGCATTTAACAGTTAATATCCACATTGCACAGAATCAATAAGAATTGCATAATCTTTAAGAAGAAATCACGGTGTATTTTACCACAATAACCAATAGGTTTTATTACTGTTTTTCCTTGAAAGAAGAAGAATTTGAAATTAAAATTTAAAGTGATAAGATCTATAGAAACTATGTAAATGAGCTTTATATCCAATCTCATAGCATATTTACTTCTTAGTGTTTGATCTAAATTGATAATATACCTTTGACAACACTGTGATGGAACCCTAGTCCCCTTCCTTACAGGTTTAGCTAATAATCTATCATAATCATGCATATTGAATACTGGGAAAAAAAAGCATAACTCATTTAGAACATGCATAGTGGTTTTAATGAAACGACTGCTTACAAAACTAAATCATTTTGGAAAATGGCTTTCTTTCTTTCATGTAGCAGCTGTTAGGCCTATAGAATTAAAAACTATAAAGTAACTTGGCTTCTTAGTTAAGCTTCTTAAATTCAGTTAAGTCGTCATGAGCTGCACTGAAAAATAATATCTGAGGCAATAATGACCAACAGCAAACATTGATGGCAAGTGTGCTCTGTTTATCTTGCCTTTAATAAAACTTGTACTGGATACAATCGAACATATGCAAGTAAATTATGCTACAAGTCTGATAAAGTGTCATGACATCCACTGGAAAAGGATTATCTTTGAGAATTTTCTTAGCAGAATTGTCAACAGTGAGAACTGGAAATTTTCAGGAGCTAAATCTGGCTTGCCACTTTCTGACCATGAGAATCTGGGAAGATTATTTAAGCTCTTTATGCCTCGTTTCACCATCTCTAAAATGAATAACAGTTACTATCTCAAAGGGTTGTTATAAGAATTAAATGAATTAATGTCTGTAAAATTATTACAGTAGAGCTGGGACTTGTTAAGCAGTAGATAAGTGTTAGCTATATAAGGAAACATTCGTTAAAGATTGAAAATTATTTTTCAAGTAAAAGCAACGGAGATGTATGTGTGTGTATGTGTGTGTATAGTCAAGGCTACAATACTGTTTGACCTAACATTATATTTAAGCTGGAATATTTGAACTAGCAAGACATAGGCATTATTTGAATCTTTTTTTTGGTCGAAGTAGAAGGTATCCAAATATAACACATTATATATTGCAATAGAGTGTGTTATAATAAATTCCATACAGTGCATACATTATTATAATATCTTGTATTTGAAATACATTTTTAAATAATCAATTTTTATGGTTAAATTAAGGTTCATAGATTTTAATGATTTATCTGAAGTCATATAGTGTGACTTTGAGGAAGCACTGGTTTTATTTAGTGCCTCATTGTGGAAATCTTCAGAATGGTTATAAACATTCCTGTGTTGTAGGGTTATTGAAAATACAAAACCCAGACTATATGAAACATCTGACACATTCAAAGTGCTAAATAAATGGCAACTATGTTTTAATTACTATATATTAGTTTACAAATATTACATAGAGTGGAATATGTTTATGAAGTGATATG
>NW_011912319.1:0-2570 GCF_000151845.1 Pteropus vampyrus | reverse complement strand
TTAATATGTAAATGAAGCATTCTTGTCAGGTGAAGGCCAAGTAGACATCATTTATGCACCACAAAATAATTATTTTGCTAAACAGTAGTTTGAATAGAGAACAGTGGTGACAAAATTGAGTCATCACGTAGCACAGGATAATATGTGTACTGCAAACTCAAAGCCACTACGTACTAATAGATTTAGCAAAACTTTTAATTTTCATATTAAATTAATATGGTAAAATAGAATATTATTGCTTTTTAGTGTTTAAAATGGAATTTTTACATTTGATTTGGCTCTATTATTACATAGTAAATACACTTACGGAATCTATACTTAGTTTTATGCACGATCTGATTCACGTGTGAGTATTCTCAGCCTTTCTCCTGTCCTCACCCACAAAAGGGAAAAGTATTTGCTTACTTAGTCTACCATTGTGGAGCTACAAACCTTTCCACTATACAAGGAAGTCTTCAACAGGACTCCTGAGGTGAAAAGAGAAGGGAAGAATCTTAGTAAGAGAAGCAGTCTATATAATAAGAGCCTCTGAGTGTTAAAAAACAAAATTCAACTGAGTAAATTTGAAGATCTAATTTGGCCTTATTAAGTGAATCATGAATCAGGCAGCATGCCATTTGGCAACTAGAAGGACACTCTAAGGTGTTGTATAAACATGGAAGGTTTGTATAGGAAGAAGGAATAAGGGAGCTATTAAAAGAAAAGAAAGAATTATTTTTAGACCAGGACGTCTTCTTGCGGGGGCGGGAAGGTGGGGGGTAGGGGGGAGCTGGAGAAAAGCACAAGTGTTTTTTTTTTTTAAGATGCAGATTGCCTTTTCTCTGGGTGGGGATGGGGTAGAGATGGCTCTTGTGACAGTTCACCTCATTGGTGTTGATCAGAAAATTCCAGACTGATTTGTTTAAAATTCCACTCCTGGGAGAGGCTGAAACTACAATTAGGTTAGTTATTAAGTTTTGGTTTGGTGATGCGGTTTAGCAAAATGATTCCATTTTGGCTTTCTGTTTCATCTTTTTAACAAGAGAAAGAAAAGAATCATAAGTTTAAAGGAAGTAGAAAAAGAATTTCAGAGGGGTTTGGTAAGAAAACAAATGTAGAGTACTTTGAGGGGGCTAAAGAACTTGGGAGTAAAGCCAATATGAACAGTGTTTCTGGTGTTCATGAATAAGATTCTCATAGTATCTTTCCTGGAGTCACAGGTAAAGACTGGAGTTCCTTTTTCAGTGCTGTGAAGAGGAAGACCTGTTTGAGCCTAAGTATAGGTGGGAATCTTTAGGAATGGGTCTTTTGATATTCCCATCAGTGTAAGCTTCAGATATGCTGTGGACCAATTAAGTTATGGACCAATTAAGTTAAGCACGTGGAAATCTCTCAAGGACACACATTACATTTCAAAGGAGGTATTGAGAAATGAAAGACACCCAGCCCCAACCCAAAGTCTGAGCTGCTATTATTTTTTAAAGTAGGAGAATTAGCCTTTGGTTTCTTTCTTACTTTGCCTGGGTGGGTGGGTGGGTGGGGAGCTTACTAGAATAATAAAGGAGATATATTAGTCTTGAGTAGCTCAAGAATCATAAATTCTTTAGGATCACAATTCTCCTATTGCATTAGCTAAATGGATTTTATTGTAGTGCTGTTTTGTAAGAAGAAACCTGTGCCAGAGAGGGTACCTAGCAGCCAGGTAAAATGCATTTAGCTCAGCATGTAAAGTATAATTACCATTCTGTCTATTGCACATCCCAAATAGCTCTTGTGCTGCCCATTCCTCTCCATCTTCAGATTCTTTCATCTCATCTGAATGGTTACAATGGTTTTTAATGTGAACCCTTGCTTTTAGGAGGTTTGTTTTTCTCCATTTGTTTATATCCACAATTTGAACATATATATCTATTTAATGCTTCTATGGGCAGATAATGGGTTGAATGCTACTATGAGGCACCAAAGACAGTCTCTGCCTCTGCTGACATTACAGCCTAATGGGGACAGAGACATAAAATGAGTAATCATTCAAGTAATAAATGTGATGGCAGTTCCTGATAACATTACATGGGAAGGAGAAAGTCTAGGATCTCCAACAAAGGCTCCCTGAGGAGCCCGGAGGGTTGAGAAAGAATTCACCAAGCAGAGGGCAAGCAGAAGGGCAGTGGGACAAGAATGTTTCTAGTGCAAGACTGGGAGAGGCTGAATGGTGCCCAGAAGAAAGGAACGAATTAGCTTCTGGGGTCAGGCGGGTAAAGTGGAGTTAACCCGGGTGAGGTCTGGCCTCCATCTCAGATCTAGAATGGCCCTGAAAACCAGGGGAAGATTTAGGTTTTTATTCTAAGGGCTGTTGGAAGGCAATTAAGATTTTTAACCAGGGAGTGTTAAGACTGGCTGCAGAGTAGGGAATTTACTCCAAATGTTACTCTTGTTTGAAAACTTTTAGTGACTTCTTAATGCCACCAGAATGCCATCTACATTTTTAGTAAGTTTGCTAGGCTTCTCTCGAACTAATTCCTGCTGCTTCTCCAGCCTCATCTTTGATTTGTTGCCTGCCCGCCTCTATTTTCCCCACTCCTGTTCACGGCACA
>NW_011912318.1:0-2798 GCF_000151845.1 Pteropus vampyrus | reverse complement strand
AAATCACCTAGAATCTAGAGTTTGGAGAGTTCCCCACATGACCAAAAAAAAAAGGAGAGTGAACTCTCCAAACTACAGTAAGTGATCTTGAGATGAAATGATATCAAAATTTTAGAACTATTTGTGAGCAGAAAAAAACCTCTGGTTCTGGAAGCCAATATGAGTTCACAAAAAGGAGGTTTCACTAATTAAACCTCACATTTTAATAGGACAGGGGATGTGATAGATACATCACATCTTCATTTTAACAAAGGCGTTTATCAATATATCTCGGAAGCTCCTTGCATACAAGATAAAATAAGACAGATTTGTAGTAAACACAAAGGGTGGTGAATAATAAATCAATGTCTCCTTGGATAGAGATCTCCTGTGTATGTCACGGGATTCTGATATTATCTCTGGTCTGTCCAGTATTTTTATCAAAGACTTAAATGAATCTTTAGTGTATGCCCACCAAGCCTGCTGATGGCCTGTAGCTGAGAAGGAGAGTTACTGTACCAGGAAACTGATTGAGATTCACGAAGAGTTTAAATGCTTGAAATTGTTAGTTAGTTCTAACATAGAATATGGGTAAGTGTAAAGATCCACATTTGGATGTGAAAGAGAACAAAATACTTGCAATCAGATTAAAACATGGTATTGTCTAAGGGCTGTTAGTTTTCCCAAATTCAAAGAGTAATTGTGTCAAAACAGACCGAACAACCAACAGACAAACAGATAGGCAACTGCTTAAGTTAGGCTATTTTTCATTTCAGTTCACTCCAACAGATATTTATCGAGCACTACATGTCATGTATGATGTAGGGCCCAGAGATACAAAGAGAAGATGTGGCATCTGCTATCAGATAGTTAACAGCATAACAGGAAAAAGAGAGCACTTAAACAGATACTTAAGAGTTAGTGAAAGAATTCTAGCAATGAGAGAACCTACCAGGTGCAGAGATAGGGAAGAGGGAGTTATTCTAACTGCGGGTGGAGGAAGGAAGGTGAGTGGTATACAATAGAGGAAGCAGCCACTCAGCATGCTATTTAAATGTTGAAACAACTTCACAAGAGGGTTCTAGGGTGCTAGGGAGTTTGGGGGCCTCAAAGTAATGTCTCTGGAGTGTAGGTTTGAGGAACTAGGGGATGCTCAGCCTAGAGAAAGACAGCAGACAGAAATGATACCAAGTTTTCCAAGGGAAAGGCTCTTTGCTTTATTTATTATGGGCTATATCCCCAGTGTCTAGCACAATGCGTTGTTCATGGCTGTCACACAATAAATGGATGAATGGATGGGCATTTTGATTGAATGAGTGAATGAAATATTGAAGCAATGCACTTATCTTACGTAGCTTCCGGAGTGGAAACAAAGATCCCATAACCGTGTTGCAAATACACTGCACAAAGACTAAGTTTAGCCTGCAAACTGTTTTGTTTTACCTGTAGACCTTATTTTTCTTTTCTTAATTTACCAACATTTTTAAAGTGGGTGCTTTCATATAAAAATTTCCAGTTTCTCTTGAAATATTAGAAGACCTAGCGACTCTGAGCATCCATGGCTGCATGGAAACATTTGGGTGCCCATTTAGATGGCATAAATACTCAATTTGCCACAGTGCTTGCCAACTACTAGGAGGCAGACTTTAGGTCAAATAAAGAGGTAATATTTAAAACCAGAATAGGTATTCAGATAACCAGAAATGTCCATGCAGAAGTGTGATAACAGTCTACCTTAAACACCACCTAAAAAAAGTCTCCCAGGTTCCACATCGCCCTCAACGTACCTCCATTATAGCATTTAATCAATTTTCTTAAACTCTTTTGCTATATTGTTCAAATATTATAAGCATTTTTTCATACGTAATAGGAAATTAATTTTTCATCATTGTATCCATCTCACTTACCTGCAGTAGATTCTAAATGAAAGTTTACTGAATGAACAAATAAAACTTACAATAACTTAGGAGTTAGAAAAGATCATCTTTCCTTTTCAACTCTAAGAATCTCTAATTTTATTTGACTTAGACTTCAATTCTCATTCAAAGCTGGGCCAAGCAATAGGAAATAAAACAATTTTTTTCCTGAAATAATCTTAATAATCATGTCTGCCTCATTGAAAGCCTTCCAGATTCTGGCAAATACGAACTCAAAAAAACCCTTTTGATCTGAACTCCTCTGTCTCCTTGTAAAGCTGCCCAGAAAGGTGGGGCCCATAATGAGCTCACAGCAATCGGAGGGCACCAGTCCCTAAGAAAGGTCACAGGGTCACAGTGTTTGGCACCAGGAAGTCTCAGGAGGAGGGGTAGGAGGGGAGAAAGGGGAGAAGAAAGCCGTTGGCTGCCCCTCTGTCTTTGCATGCTCACAGGCCAGAGCTCTAGATAAAGCCCATTCTTCTCTTTTAATTTTCTTCTTTGAAAAATAGTTCTGGTTTATAAAAACTAAAATATACTGTATCTCTGGAAGAGACTGCTTCTAGGGCAGGCCTATACCAGAGTCTGTCCTCTGTCAGAGAGCTCGACCTCAGGGAACCATTAGAGGTCTGGAAAAGGCATAAGAGGACATGGTTCTCCATTGTGGGAACTCCAGGCTGGTTTTTGGCCCTGAATCTGAAGTTTCTCTAGTATATAGATCAAACAACATTTAAGAGGGCTGACCATCTACTTCATTCCTAGGCACAACATGATTAATTAACCATCACCAATGATCCCAGTGGGTCAAAACATTCTGATCACCGCTACATCCCTGCTGACTTCATAGTAAATGCATTCACCTTGTCTTTGACAGCTAAGATATGCCAGTTAGCCTCTGGTACTCTA
>NW_011912317.1:0-1731 GCF_000151845.1 Pteropus vampyrus | reverse complement strand
ACACACACACACACACACACACACACACACACACACACACACACATATATAAAAATATCTAATTTATATATGTATTCCTGGACAAATCATTGGAAAGTAGTTCCTAGGAGAAAGGGCATAGACTGGCCCAAGTTAGCAGGACTTTCTTTTATGTTGTAAGGTTGTGTGTGCCAGTGGAGTTATTTTAACCTCTAGGAGAACTACTGTAACTTCAAGGTTTTATACACCCAACAGAATAATTTAATCAAGAAATGCTTAACTTGGAAAGGTGAATAAGACCAAATAGAATTATCTTTTAGAAAATTCTCATTCATAATTAAAACAACAGTGTACAAATGATTATAATTAAATCTTGTGATACCATTAAAAGATATTCAACATTTGTCAATATTTTAAATAATTAGGACTGCTGCACTAAAGTTTATTTTAAATTCTTAAAGTACAGCATCATTACATCCACAGCACATCAAACATGGCATGTAGTACATGCTCAATAGATAACTGTATCTTGACTTCTATCCAACACTGGAATACATGTTTGACTTGCAACCCTCCTTCTGCTCCATCCCACAGTGTAGAGTTCTCTGGGGTGTGTGTTTTCCAGCCTGGTTCTGAAGACACTGCAACCCTTTTTGCCTCTGCATTCTGTCTGTTACTCAGATCTGACTTTCGTCTCTCTAACTTCTCTAATTAGATATGGAGGAGGGCTCCTTCGACCAAGAAACATCTTGAATAACAGGACTTTAGTTTTCCATTCACTCTTTTTGCCTTCTTGCATCACAGATAATGGAAGAAAATCCCTTAAGAGAACACAGTAGGAACATTCATTTTAATCATTGTCACTGAGACTATTTTTCCTCAATAAGAATCAAGTTGACCTTCATTAATCTTATTGGTCTTATTTATTTAAACCGATTGTGTCTCTATCTGAGGACTAGAAATCTATTAAATAACAGATTAATTTTCTTTCTTAAAACACGTTCCCAACATTTTTGGGAAAAAAAAAAAGTTTCTTTCCTTAGATTCCAGGTCAGCAGGGTTTTCTTTCTTTCAAAATAACTAAAATATTTTAGGCAGATCAGAATATCTGATAGAACAGCATTTTCAAGCACATTTTCCACAATGCTATTAGGACTTTAGGGCCTTTGCATAAAGGAAACCCATGTGGCTGGAGACAACTCTGCCCGCAGCCCTGGCTGAACTGGAGGCTTTCGGTTTGCTTTGTGAGCTAGTAGGAGGTGTGATGCATTACTTTTGATTCAGTTTAATCATATGTGGCTACCTGCAAATTTACAATTACATACGTGGCTCACAATTGTGATAGGGATTATATTTCTATAGGATGGTATTGATCTAGACACTAGGCCAGGCTCATTTCTGAATTCCGGTGAGTTGCAGTATGCAGGAAGGGTGGGTGGGAAAATGGAAAAAATAAACTAAGCTCTTGGACAAAAAGAGGCAGATTCAGTCCTACTTTATCTGCTCACTAGCTATGCAACCTTGGTCAAGTGACTTAGCCTTTCTGCACTTCAGTTTACAGGACTGTGAAAATGGGCGCGATGATATCTTTTTCAAACTTCGTGAAAATTTAGTTGGGTAATAACTAAAGCATCTGCCTGGCACATAGTAAGCACTCACAAATGGTTAATTCTTTCTCTTTGGCAAGATAAAAAGACGGTTAAAGCACATTTATTTATTGTTTAAACAGTCCTGCCAGCATCTTTCATGAAG
>NW_011912316.1:0-2214 GCF_000151845.1 Pteropus vampyrus | reverse complement strand
TATAGCCGCCTCTTCAATTTTTTGGAAGAGTTTGAGGAGAACAGGTATTAAATCTTTGAATGTTTGGTAGAATTCACTGGTGAAGCCATCTGGTCCTGGACTTTTACTTTTTGGTAGGTTTTTGATGATTGCTTCAATTTCCATACTGCTGATTGGTCTATTTAGATTTTCCAGTTCTTTTTGATTCAGTCTAGGAAGAATGTATTTTTCTAAGTACTGGCCCATTTCTTCTAGGTTATTATATTTGGTGTTATATACTTTTTCATAGTATTCTTGTATGATCCTTTGTATTTCTGTGATGTCAGTCGTAATTTCCCCTTTTATCTCAGATTTTGTTTATTTGTGTCTTTTTTTTCTTCTTTAGTGAGTCTAGCCAGAGGTTTGTCAATTTCATTAACCTTCTCAAAGAAGCAGCTCTTCATTGATTTATTTTTTCTTTTTGTTTTGTTTTGTTTTCAATTTCACTTATTTCTGCTCTAATTTTGATTATTTCTTTCCTTCTGCTGACTTTAGGCTTCATTTGTTCTTCCTTATCTAGTTTTTTAAGATGAAGCATTAGGTTGTTTATTTGGGCTCGTTCTTGTTTTTGGAGATAGGCTTGTAATGATATGAACTTTCCTCTTATGACTGTTTTTGCCATGTCCCAAAAGTTTTGATACGTTGTACTGTCATTATCATTTGTTTCTGTGTATCTCTTGATCTCTCTTTTTATTTCTTCTCTGACCCAGTTATTCTTCAGTAGCATGTTGTATAATCTCCATGTATTTCTTTCTGCAGTTCTTAGTTTGAAACCATTATGATCAGAGAATATAGTTGGTATGAATTCAACCCTCTTATATTTGTTGAGGCTATCTCTGTGTCCCAGTATGTGGTCGATTCTTGAGAATGTTCCATGTGCACTAGAGAAGAATGTATAAACAGCTGTTTGGGGATGGAAGGCTCTGTAAATATCAATTATGTCCAGCTGGTCTAATGTGTCATTTAAGGATGTTATTTCCTTATTGATTTTCTGTTTGGATGATCTGTCCATATGCGACAGTGGGGTATTTAGGTCTCCTACTACGATAGTGTTTTTGTCTGTTTCTCCCTTTAGTTCTGTTAGTAACTGCTTTACATATTTTGGGGCTCCCTGATTGGGAGCATAGACATTAATAAGTGTTATATCTCAAGAACAGTTTTTATATTTTACTTTCGCATTGAAAACCAGTCAGATTTGCTTCAGCCTCAGAGTGTATTTATATAAAATTAATAACACTGGCAGCGAGCTGCCCTCTTTTCTAAATAGGAAATGGGTTAAAAGCCCATTTGATTCATTCAGTCATTCTCTCATTAGATATTATTTGAACACTCAACAAATGCCAGGCATTGTGGTAAGAGTAGTAGAAGACAAAGATGAAGCAGAAAAAGAAAAAAGCACTTAAGCAGAAGAGTCAGAGACTTCTGTTTACAATAAAACTGAGAAAATAGGGCATGTATGAGGCTACAGTGCAAAAATGAAATAGGCAAATGTCACAAGGTACAGTTGAATGCTAGAGCCTATTCATGAGAACTGATCGTGTGCCTCTCTTTACAGCTTTGCATTTACTGCCATCCTGTTTGTAGTTTGAAACAATTTACACCAAGGAAATTGGCAAACACTACAAATCAGGGCTTTTTATTTATTTGTTTGTTTTTCCCCCTCTGAGAGCCTACTGTTACATATGTATACTAGCATACCACTAGAGGTATACATACAGTGTGCTAAAAGAATGTTTTATGGAGGAAAATATCAACTACCTTATACTTATTATCTCATCAGACTAAACCAATCACCAAATAAACAAATTAATAAAGTCAAATTCAAATTGAGTTTCTGGCATTAAACATTAAAATTCACAAAATGTTCTTTTTCTCTTCTCTTCTCTTATTTCTATATCTTTATGTGCTTATAGGGTTGTGCTAACCATGAAGACAGGAAGTCTTGGAAATCTCCAGGAAAATCTTTACAAGAAAGTGTATTTTCTCCAGATTTTCTACCCAATTTGGTAAAACATGTGTCCTGGGTTTCAGAAAGCATATTGCTAAAGAGATGTCTTCCAGCCCTTCAGTTACCTCTATATTTACATGTCTTCTAAACATAATCTCAAATTGTGAATCTCTTCCATATGGCAAGATCTTTCCTAATGCTTTTCACAAATAGCTCTGAATACTATCTGCACTCTGAGAAGCCACAGC
>NW_011912315.1:0-1436 GCF_000151845.1 Pteropus vampyrus | reverse complement strand
GAGCAGAGTCGGGGAGAAGAGACCTAATTTCTGGTTGCAGCTCTGGCATTACCCACTGTGTGACTCTGGGCACAGCACTTGGCTTCTCTGTGTCTGAGTCCTCACTGGTACAAGGGAGGCAGCAATTCAGGGCGTGGGCTATGGAGCCATGCTGTTTGGGTTCATATGCCAGTTCTACCCCTCTGGGTAAGTGACCATGAAAAACGTTTAGCCCCTCAAAGCCTCTGTGCCCCCCTCCATAAACTAGGGATGGCAACAGTGCCCATCTCGAAAGACTGCTGCTAGCGCATGTACCGCAGTCAGCACGCGGCCTTAGGAAATAGTCCATAAATGGTAGCTATTTGCCTCTCATCAGAGATCCTCATTCCCCAGAGTTTGAGCTGTTGAACAGTGGTCACCTTTCAGGTCTGTCATTTGTCCCAGTGTTTGAGTCACTGGGACCTGGCTTTTCATTCCAGAGGGAGCATGCCATTCTGGTGATGAGAAGATTTGGTGTGCAGGTTGCCTGAGCCAGCTCTTCAGAATACATGCAGATCAATGCATCGCATGTGATTTTGTGCAAATGCACATGTGGCCTTCCTCATCTTCAAAGCACCCTTGGGAAGGCTGTGATGGAGACCAATGCTCCTGGGCTCCCAAGGCCACCTGCCCACAGCTCTGCATATGGCAGGGTAAGGGCTGTTGGGGAGGAAAAATAAATTTCCCTCTACCCTTCTAGGTTCTTGGCTGAGACCCCCTGTAATAAAAGACAGATTAACGGGAGAAAAACAAACAGAAGTTTAATTACATACTTCCTGTAAATTTGGGAGAGACTCAGGAAAACTGAGTAATCCCCCAAAATGGCCCAAGCCGCCACTTTAAATATCATCTCCAGTCAGAGACAAAAGGAGATGTTGTGGTGGGGGGCGGTTATGGGAGGTCACCAGGCAAAACACAGTGAACAAGGGTAAGGCTGTTATGCAGATCTAAATCCTTGCCTTCTCCATTCATAAGAGTTTCTAGAGGTTTAGTCATCCTTCTCTTCCTGGTACAGAGAGGAAGACACCCTTATACATGGAGGTTCCCTTTATAAATGTAAATGTCTCACAAAAGAGTAACTTCACTCAGTTTTCAGACCTTTCCCTGTGTCTGCTGTATCTTAAAAATAATCAGCCTGAAATAATCCTTATGCTTAAAAGGCATATTTGAGAGTGGTAAATTCTGCTCCCCTTCAGTGCCCACACCCAGGGAGCCAGAGTTGGGGTAGGTCAGGGTCAGGACAAGAAGGCAGCAAGTCCCAGGGGCACCCCGCCCACCCCCAGGGTACCCGGCCAACCAGCTGGAAATGTGGCACTTCCACTGGCCTCTTACCCCAGACCTGGCTGGCTTGGCTTCTGCTTACTTTACATGTGGGGAGTGACCTAGGATTCTGCCGAAAGGGGAAGCTTCGAAGAAGA
>NW_011912314.1:0-2248 GCF_000151845.1 Pteropus vampyrus | reverse complement strand
TAGCATGGACTGACAGGATCTCAAGTAGATTCAAAGAGACCAGCTGGGAAGCAACTGTAGTGATTCAGGTGAGAGATGACGTTGGCTTTCATTAGGGTGGCTGTAAAAGACTAGGAACATAGTATTTGGAGTTAGAATCAATGAATACGGTGGCTGACTATATGTGGTTGTCCTGAGATGAGTAGATTTTAGAAATGACTCCCAGGTGTCTGGTCTGAGCAATTTGGTGGATAAGGCTAACATTTATTAAGGTGAGGATGCCTAGAGAAAAAACAAGTCTATGTACTAAGGAGTTCATTCTGGGACATATTAACATGAAACATACAAAGTTGTCAAGTAACAGTTAAATGTATAACTCTAGAGCTCTGGAGAGAGGTCATAGTAATAGACACAAATTTGAAAGTTATTAGCAAACGTAAGGTACTGACAAGGAAGGGAATGAATGAGCTCACTTAGGGAGAGAGAACCGAACAGAGGTTCTTAGCCCAGGCAAAGATTTAAAATCATCTGAGGGAGCTTAAAAACTACCATGACCCTTGGGAAGCTTAAATACAAAGTCAGACTTCAGAGCCACTATTGTAGAAAGTAAAAGACAAAAAGGACCAAGGGCTTGGGCATGACATTAAGGAGAGAAGAAATAAGAATACTTCAAAGAAGCAAAGAGGTAGAGGAAACCCAGGCAAATTTTATTGAATAGAACCTACAATATTAATACCTCACATTCCTCCATAAGAAGAGAACAGATAGGGAAACACTGGTCATTGAATCAGGAATCCGAAGATCCAGTGCTGCCTCTCAGCCCTCTGACTTTAAGGCTTTGCATTGGACACCAAATTAGGGAGCATACATTTCAAGGAGTTAATTAGTAAACTTAATTTCCTTACAATAGCATCGTAGGTGGGGAGCTTCCTAGAGAACCATTCAAATCTTGATGGTCTTGATGTCTGCTGAATTCAAGCCAAGCAACCACTGGTGCCTGACTCAGTGTGGAGGGCTGCACACCTACCCACGTGGAGAAAGGTATTAAAAACCAGGGCAGAAAACAAGCAGACCACCTTTCCCTAGTGGTAAAACAAGCATTCCTTGTTCACGTGTGAGAAGACACCAGGTGAGGCTTTTGTTATAGATTGACTCAGCAGGTCTGGGATGAGGCCCAGGAGTCTCCATTTCTCCCAGGTGATGATGAATCTGTCTCCTGCTGCTCTAGAAACTGCTCACCTGTACTAAACCCCTGAAATGCCACATCCAGTTCTGCCCTGAAGGCAGGATGTGGAATCTTGCCCGAATGCTTTCAGCTGTGCCTCTTTCCAGTCTGTGCCTGGCCTACCTCTCAAATCATTAACCTGTTCACTAGGGTTGTCAACCTGCCCAACCTGTACCTCTGGACCCCATCTTCAGTTCAGCCTTGATTCATCCCCTGTTTACAGTCCTACAACTCTGAAACAGGAGTCTATCTGCTGAGTGTACAAGATCTATACAACCCTTCTTTTTCTATCAATAGACCCCTTTGTGGTTGGGGGAAGATAATCCCTGTGAGTGGCCTAGTCCTGCTGTTTCCATAGCCAAGGGCTGGTTCTGCTAAGGAAGCAAGGACACACTCCACATGGAGTCCTGGGATAGGAGGTGCAGAGAATAAGCCTTTAAGAAGTAATAGTAGAAAAAGAAGATCTGTAGCAATTGCCTAATCTATGGACCCCTGTCCTCTGTTTCCCGCAGCTAGGCCCTGATGGCTCCTATAGCCATGCAACTTCCCATAAGTCCTTGCACACAGGTCCAAATACAGATCTTGTATAGACCTGCCCAAGGGGCTTTCAATTTATACCAAATACACACATAATAAAGGAGATTAAATTTGAAGTTTCCTTTGTCTCTATGTAATAGTAAATAAAGGCATTTGGTGTTTAGAAATGCAAATAAAACAAGGCATGTTATATACTTTTTCTAACAGAAGAAAAACTGTTCTTCTTGAGAAGCCATCTGCCCCTCAGCATCTTTGCTCACAAAGCTTACTGTATTTGCAATGAACTTTTACAGCACTTGATGGTTTGTGCCACACATTATGTGTTGAACTGTGATTTAATCCAGGGGTCCCTAACCTCAGGCTGTGAACTGGTACCAGTCTGTGTGGCCTGTTAGGAACCAGGCCGCACAGCAGGAGGTGAGTGGCCAGTGAACCAGTGAAGCTTCACCTGTATTTGCAGCCACTCCCCAGTGCTAGCATCGCTACCTCAGCTCCACCTCAGATCAT
>NW_011912313.1:0-1083 GCF_000151845.1 Pteropus vampyrus | reverse complement strand
TTTTTTTTTTCATTTTAATTCTTTCAGCATAAGAGGATTTTTGCAAACACTTGCCTGAAGATGTGGTCGATTAAACTATTTTGAAATTTTTATTCTGCAAAGGTTTTTGTTGTTGTTGTTGTTTTGTAATTTTGCTACTTCTTCCTATTGGACAACAGCTTTTGCATTTAAAAAATCCCAAATGTGACAAGATCAACCGGGATATTTTGATGTAAATGTTTTCTTCTGTGTATCTAGTTTAGCCTTTGAATTCTAAAGATTTTGTTTTACGACTAATCTCACAGATTATAATATTATGCCTTTGGGAGGATACTACCCTGTTTTGTGAGACCTTTTCCCCTTATCTACTACTTCAGACATTTGGTGAAGGTAGATGTTGACTGACTGACAATTAGAATTGTGAAAAGAAAAATGTCACTGATGAAAGCATGATGTCTTCTAGAGAACAGAGGGTGAATAAGAGTCATCTAGGCCACAACTGTTAATCAGATGCATTTCTGTAAGTCTTTCTGGTTACAAGAAAAGCCGTTAGGTTTTTTTTTTTTTTTTAAAGAATTTAGTTCAAATTTTGCTATTTGAAAAACTTCTGAAATTGACTCATCATATCCTCTGGTCACATTGAAAAATTAACCTTGATAAGGTAGAAAGGAATGATAAGTGACTAAAATCTCCTGTCTCTGTCTGTCTGTCCATCCATCCGTCTGTCCATCCATCCGTCTGTCCATCCATCCATCCATCTTTCACACTCCAAATTGTAGTTCTTTAAGAAATGCCAGAATTAAGTTTTTTTCTACATAACTTCAATAATATGCCAGTGATTTAGGATGAGTCTAACCTAGCTTAACATATTTAAAAATCAAAATGTTGAGGTTAAACCTAAATATCCCATTCTACGCCATGCTTGGATCTCTAGTAAAACATCCCAGATAGCACTCTTTTTCAGACACTTACTCCTATGAAATAAAATCTATCTCCTTATAAATTCTATTCATTGTTTCTAAATCTGCCCTCTAACTGCTTTTCCCTATCTGTACCAGATATGTGAATCACAGCACTTGCTAGGTTCATAGCACTTTTTAAAGA
>NW_011912312.1:0-2804 GCF_000151845.1 Pteropus vampyrus | reverse complement strand
TAAGATATGTTTTTTCACTTTTCTCACATAAATTTCTCACATTTTTGTTAATTTATGCCTAGATATTTTCACTTCTTGGTTGCTATAGTAAAGGGGATCTTCTGTATCACTATTTTCTAGTTCTGATTTGTGTATATGCAGGCTATTATTTATGGTTGTTAAATTTTATCCTGATATTTGTCCATTTTTTAAAATTAAGTTTATTGGGGTAACATTGGTTCATACAATTATGTCATTTTCAGGTGTACATTATAATTTGACATCTGTATATTCTATTGTGTCTTTACCACCCAAAGTCCAATTTCCTTCAGCTACCATATATTTGATCCCCTTTACTCACTTCGACCTCCCCCTACCCTCCTATATTTGACCCCCTTTACTTCATCTACCTCCTTTCTCCTCCCCCAGCCCCTACCCTCTGGTAACCACTAGTCCATTGTCTCTATTTGTTTGTCCTGCTCATTTGTTGCTTTTAGGTTTATATCCCACATATAAGTGACATGTGATTTTCAACTTTTTCTGTCTGGCTTATATCGCTTAGCATGGTAATCTTGCAGTCCATCCATGTTGTCACAAAAGGTAGTGTTTCATCTCTTCTTATGGCTTAGTAATATTCCATTGTATATATGTACCACAGCTTCTTTAGCCAATCATCTGTTGTAGGACATTTCAGTTGCTTCCATGTCCTAGCCACTGTAAATAATGCTGCTATGAACATTGATGTGCAAATATCTTTATGGATATGATTTTTAAGTCTTTGGGGTAAACATCCAGTAGAGGGATTGTTGGATCATATGGTAGATCAATTTGTAGTTTTTTGAGGAACCTCCATACTGTTTTCCCTAGTGGCTGTACCTATTTGCAGTTCCACTAGCAGTGTATGAGGGTTCCTTTTTCTCCATATCCCCTCCAGCATTTGTTATTACTTGTCCTATTGATTATAGCTATTCTACCAGATGTGAAATGGTATCTTATTATGGTTTTGATTTGCATTCCCCTAATAACTAGCGATATTGAGCATCTTTTCAAATATTTGTTGGCCAATTGTATATCTTCTAGGGACAAGTGTCTGTTCAAGTCCTCTGCCCATTTTTTGATTGGCTCGTTTGTTTTTTTTTGTTGTTGTTATTGAATCGTATGAGTTCTTTGCATATTTTGAATATTAGGCCTTTATCAGAGGCATTGCTCGCAAATATATTTTCCCATTCAGATGGTTACCTCTTTACCTTGCTGACGGTTTCTTTTGCTGAGCAGAAGCTTTTTAATTTGATGTAGTCCCATTCATTTATTTTTGCTTTTACTTCCCTTGCCTTTGAGCTGATATTTGTCCATTGATTCTCTTGGGTTTCTTTAATGCTTTTATTCAAAATAGAGTCATATGTCTCTATGGTATCCAAAGTACTATGTAAAAAGCAAAGATACATCATATGCTTAATGCATACATTAAGCATTTGGTAATTGTTTAGTGATCATTATCTTTATTTAATTGGTTTTGTTTATTAATTCATTATGTTAAGGCAAAACATGGAAAGTGCCATGGAAGCTGAGAAGAAAGAAAGACTGTCTGCAGCTGAGGAAATTGGGGCTGACTAACTATAGCCAACGGCATTGCAGGAAGACACAACGGGTTGAGGAACACATGGAGAGGGTATTATGTAGAGCATGGAATCACAGGGAAAGAGGAATTTGTCAACTACTGAGTGTAAAGAATACTTTCCTCAATGCTAAATGTAAAAACCAGAATACTATAGCAATTGTTATAAAATGTTCATATTTACACTATTGCCACAGCAGTTTTTAGATTCACTTTTAGGGCAGCGTGTCTCTTCCACATATAGCCATTTGGTATTCAAGAGAATGAAGTACTGTACTCTTGATAACGGGCCCAAGTCCCCTCGGCAAAAAAGTGACCATCTTATCTTACAGGTCCCAACTATCCTGCTACATGCACCATGTTTTACATAACATGGGTGAGAATCAGTTGCTGTGAAAGTTAGCTCAATTCTATGAGGGAGTACAAACAATACTCTGTAATACCTGTTAAAACTGTGACAGCAGCTGCTCTCATTGAGCAATTCTGCTCAGCATAATTGGAATTTTGTAAAATAACAAGACTACATTGAATTATCTGTGTCATGAGTTTCAATCTCTTTTTACTTAGAAAAGAAAAATGTGTTTCTTACATTCATCAGGAAAGACATTGCTGTATAACTATAAATTATACCAACTGATTCCTAATATTAAAACTTCTTTGCATTGCTATTTGTTTCTGCAAACTATTATTATATCCTCCTGGATTAAATTTATGAATATGTACTTTTAAGATTTTTGTATTTGTTCATACATTCTCATATAGATTCCCGCTATGAAAGATGGAAACTTTTTATATTTATACATCCTCCCAATTTGTCCTCTTTCTCTTGACCACCTCATTTTGGTTTGTTAATTTACTTTATATTCTCCAAGAGGTTACCTTAGTAATTAAAATTATATGACTGTGAAAAGTCTATGAGAGAAATAGAGTCATATGAGTCAGGCTATAAGTGGGGAAAGATGTTTTATGTGGCCTGCAATTCAAGCAAACTTCTAAAATATCTTTTTCCTTTGTATTCTACAGACATACTGTGAAGATTCTGGAAATTTCTTGAAGTTCTATTTACTTAATTTTCATATTTATTAAGTTATTTTAAATAAGCTCTTATTTAAAATTTTACTCATTTTAAATCTGCTTTTCTGTTTATTTAAATACAAATATTTTGTATTCTGTATTTTACATTTGGTAAATCTGATATTTGCCTTCTTTG
>NW_011912311.1:0-1768 GCF_000151845.1 Pteropus vampyrus | reverse complement strand
AGCTGAACATCTCTGACTTTACCATACTTTGCAATTATTTATCTTACAGAGTGAAACTAATTCTTTCACTACTTTCAGAGATTAATTCTGTGTGCTGACTTCAACAAGACTTGATGTTTTCCATTTGTGCTCAGCCACATTTTAAGCAACACCCTGGGAGATAGAGTCAGTGCTGTGTGCAGGGATTTCACTGCACCGTTCACATCGAGATCAGCAAAAGGGTGGATAAATCCCTAGGTACAGTTTTAATTTTGTTGCCAGGAAAAAAAAAAAAAACAGCGTTCAGAGTCCATCAGGCTTAGCTTCTCCGATGTGCCTCTGTGAAGTGCAATGGGCAGGAAACAGCACATTTTGGAGCTTGACACCACCCTCCCGCCCTTGAATCACAGCTGCCCAGGAGGCTGTGGTCCTTGGAGTCCAGTGATCACATTGCCCAGCATTGCAGGTTATGGATTCTTGAGGGCTGCTTATCTTCTTTTTTAGCATTTTGCAGGTGTGCTTCACCAGTAGCTTAATTCACAATGATTGCTTCGCATGTGACCTTAACCTAGTGAGCAAATTTGCAAGAGTTATTTTTCATTTTAAAGTATATTAATGCCTCCTAGTCACAATGGCTAAAGAGGCCATGTGTGCCAATGGCTATTACCATTGATTTCCTGGTATGCTTCAAAATGATTAGTTAGGTGTAGTAATTATGGGGGCAGGGTAGCAGTGGTTATGCACCTGTGGTCTGGATGCAGGAATCTAAATTCTGGCTCTACCACTAACAAACTGCATGACAGGGCCAGGTACTTACCCTCACTGAGCCTCAGGTTCCTTATCTATAAAACAAGGATAATGGCACCCATGGGGGAGGATAAGAAAGCTTAATACATGGGAGAATTCTTAGCTCTGTACAAATGATGCAGCTGCTAAAGATGATTATCATCTTATTATTTTATTAGAGAAGGCTGGACCAAAGTTTCAAGTCTATACATTTAAAATTTTTACTGTTTCTTTACTATGAAAATGAATATAGTGAAGTACTTCTGAAACTAGGTGCTTTTAATTTTTAAGTGTTAAATTTTTATTTTTAACTGTATAAAATTTACTCGACATCACAAAGCTGACTAGAGGTAAAATCAGTACTAAATCTCCAGTAACCTTATTCTGAAGCGAATGCTCGTTTTAGTGCATTAGCCTACCTTTCCTTGTGTGATCATTTTCATCAGTGAAGACTACACACCCTCATATGTCATTTTCTAAATGTTAGTAACTTCACATTTTGGCTATCTTAACAGAGAGCCTCAAAATAACCCTTAGTTAAACAAGATATTTATCTCTTATGTTAAAGTCCAGGTAAGTAATCCAGGGCTGGTGTGGCGGCCCTGCAATCAGAGATCCAGACTACTTTGAAGCCCTACCCACTTCAGCACGGGGTATCCATCTTGGGTCCAAGAGGGCTACTGCAGCTTTTACCATCATTTCCACTTCCCAGTAAAGATGTGGAGATAGTAAGAGGTGGGCTCACGTTTTCTGTTTAATAGTACAGAACATTTTGCTCATATCTCATTCACCCAAAATCAGTCATATAGCTACATCTAGCTGCAAGGGAGCCTGGAAAATATACTTTTTAGTTGTGTCCATCCAATAATTCTATTTCTTTGTGAGAAAGAAAGACTGGATACTAGGTATAATTGACGGTCTCTTTCTCTCTCTCTCTCTCTCTCTCTCTCTCTCTCTCTCTCTCTCTCTCTCTCTCTCTCACACACACACACACACACACACA
>NW_011912310.1:0-3071 GCF_000151845.1 Pteropus vampyrus | reverse complement strand
AAAAAAAAAGAGCAAATCAAACTTACAGACATAAGAAGAAAGAAAATAATAAATGTCAGAATGAAAAACATTACAATAGAAAAGGGGAAAGCAACAGAGATGTCCAAGAATACAAAATCTAGCTCTTTAGAAAAAATCAACAGAATGAATAAGCCTTTAATTAGACAAGTAAATAATAAACAAGCATAAATAAATAAATAAATGAGGCGGAAAAAAAAACAAAAAAAAACAAAAAAATGAATACCAAAATCGGGAAAGTGAAAAAGGACAGGAGAGAAATATAAGAAACTATTGTGATTTCACTTCTGGGTATTTATCCAAAGAAAACCAAAACAATAATTCATAAAGATCTACGTACCCCTATGTTCATGGTAGCACAATTTACAATAGCCAAGATATGAAAGCAACTTAAATGTCCATCAACAGACAATTGGATAAAGAAGTTATGGTTCATATACACAATGGAATTTTACTCGACCATTAAAAAATATAAAATCCTACCATTTGCAATGACATGGATGGATCTAGAGGTTATTACGCTGAGTGAAATAAGCCAGATAGAGAAAAAATAAATACTATATACTTTCACTTATATGCAGAATCTAAGGAACAAAATAAACAAACTAATCAAAAACAGTCTTATGAATATAGAGGACAATCTGGTGACAGCCAGAGGGGAGGAGGGTTGGGGGGCTGGGAGAAACGGGTGAATGATTAAAGAAGTACAAATTAATAGTTGATAGATGGATACAAGGATTAGAGTATGGCATAGGGAATGCAGTCAGTATTAATGTAATGGCTAGGTGGAGAGCCAGAGGAGAGAAAGAGCAATTAGGGAGATCATCGTATAAACTATATAAATGTCTAATCAATGGACCGTATACTTGAAACTAACAAAATGTAAATAAAAAGTGACTATTGTGAAAATTGGTGCCAACAACTTAGATCAGTAAAATAAAATGTATGAAGTTCTAGAAAGACACAAACTACCATATTTTACTTAAAAAGAAATAACTTAAATAGCTCTATACTGTCAAAGTATATAAATTTTAGTTGGAAACTTAAACATAAATAAAATTTCAGGTCTTGATATCTTTACTGGGACAATTTTCCAAATCTTTAAACAATAAATAATAACGCTACACAAACTCCACCAGAATAAAGAATAATACTACACAAATTCCACCAGAAAATTCAGGAAAATTATATGTATCCCAACTCAATTTGTGAAACTTCCATTATTCTGATATTAGGTCATACAAATTCCTAACTAACTTAAAAACAACATTCTTTTTTTTAAACCTATCAGTTTAAAAAAAAATAAGTTAGAAACTATTTTGAATGGAATGTAAGTAAAAATGCACCACATCGAATTTGATTTCATATAAAGACATTAAAAGTAAAGAGTGAAAAAATAGACACTTAAAGAACAGAAAACTACAAATTAACCTCTCAGAAACATAGATGCAAAATTCTTAACTTTTTAGAAAATTAAATCCAATAATATATAAAAAGATTAAGCCATTTTGATCAAGGGGGTTATAGCCCCAAAATGCAAGGTTTGTTTTACTTCTAAAGATATATTAATATAATACAACATATTAATAGAATTAAAGTCAAAAAGCACAATATCATATCAATTGTCACAGACAAGGCATTTGAAAAATCCGATATTCATTCCTGATTTTTAAAAAAGAAAACTTTTTATCAAACTAATAATAGAAAAAGATTTCTTTTACACGATAAAGGGCATCTATGAAAAACGTCATTAATCATACTTAATATTGAAACATTTAATGCTTTCCCTTTAAGAACAGACATAAGATATGAATGTCCATTCTCACCAATTATGTTCTACATTGTATTGGAGGATCTCCTTGGGCTATAAGCCAACAACAACAACAACAAAAATGTATTTATATTAGGAAGGAAGAATTAAAAATATATTTTCCACAGACAACATTATCATCTATGGTTCCTAGAAATTAGAAATGATTTTTGTAGGACAAAAAATAATTTTTAAATGATTAGCAAAGAAAAATTAGAAATTGAATTTAAGAAATAATACCATTGTAATAACATCAGAAATTATGAACTATTTTGGAATAAATCTGATAAAATATACACAACATCTACACACAGAAAACTAAAAACTATTTCTAGAAGGAATTAAAGTAGACCTAGAAAGATGAAGAGCTATGCCATGTTCATGGATCTCTATTCAATGTTAGTAATATGTCAACTTTCTCCAAATTTAGTGACAGACTCAATGCAATTCCAATAAAAATTCAAATACTCTTTTAAAAATATATCCACTGGCAATTTGATATTATTTTCATGTAAAAATAGCAAGAGCCTAGAGTAGCCAAAATAATTTTGGATGAGAATTACATAACTAGGGGCTTAACTAGTGAGTTCATGACATTATAAAGCTACAGTAATCCAAACAGCAGTATGTTATAAGTGTCCTATACACACACACACACACACACACACACACACACACACACGCACACACACACATGCACACACACCAGTTTAACAAAACTGAAATTACAGAAATCAATCCACATAAACATGATCAATTTACTTTTTTATAAAGGCAGGAAACAATTCACTGGATAAAAAATAGTATTTTTAAAATTTGTGCCAGAAAAAATAATATTTATAATACGATAACTTTTATGTATACCTTTTTTTTTTTTTTGAGGCAAGGCAACATTTGGTTGACCTTACAGATTGCAAGGGCCTTGTCATTTTACAATCCTTTACTTTTTTTTATTTTTTACACCTACAGCACCTGGTCTTCCTAAGTGGTCTCCCATCCAAGTACTAACCAGGCTTAACCCTGCTTAGCTTCTGAGATCAGACTATATCTCACTCTTAAAAAAGATATTAACTCTAAATGGATCAAAGATCTATGAGAGAAATTTGTGGAAAGTCTAGGAAAAACCATAGTTAAAATTTCTGTTGTGGATTAGGCAAAAATGTCTTAAATATAATGATTTATTAAAATATTCTTAAAATAAAAGATTTCATAAAAATAATCCATTAAAATATGATAAATTGGA
>NW_011912309.1:0-2253 GCF_000151845.1 Pteropus vampyrus | reverse complement strand
GGATGATAATAAGTAATGTAAAATATTTCCTACAGGTGTAACTTTTATTCCTGAATCTTTAAAAAACTATTGTGTATGTGTGTGTACACCATCATATGTATTTATTTTTGAATCTGTAATTCTACGTAGGTGGTAACAAATCTGTTATATATTTCATGCTCAATTAAAAAGAAATCTTAAAAGATTTCCATGTATTATGGGAAGATCGACATCTATCCCCTATTTAATTAGATCCACCTGATTATGTTAAATGTATTCTGGCTCCTGTTAAAAATTTTTTTTTCTAAATTTACATGAAGAGGAACCTTGTTAAAAATGAATTGTCAGCAAGAAACAGGAGAAATTTAAACAAAGAAACTGCAAGAATGGGTCAGCAGAGAAATATCTCAAACCTGAATGCTAGACTGAACAAAATAATAACCCTTCCCCTTCACTTCTCTAATGCACGCCAAAATACAAATGCAACTTGAAACCAATCTTTTTTTGTAGGCTTCAGGAGTTTTGTTAATTTTTCCTTCCTGTTACTCTTCATTTTGGAGCATCTTTCAGCTTCTGGGATCTGACTAGAGCAAGGAGGGGAAATACTAAAATACTATGGGGAAGGCATATTCTTGTAGTAATTTAGACATGATTTGAGGATTCTTCCTGCTGTTAACGGGCCTTAACATGAACTTGTGAAGTTCACTAAAAATTTCTGTAGCTAAATAAACTCAGCGTTGCTGAGCCATGCTCATAACCTCAGTCTAATGTGTTTGTCATTCCTGAATTGCCTTTTTTTTTTTTTTTTTTCATTTTTCATTTACCATGCATGGCCTGCCTGGACTACAGCTAATTAGAATAGACATGGGAAACAATTCAATGCAACTATCCTGCAAAGGAGGCTATGAAGGAGATGCTGACCAATATGTCTGCCAACTCTGATCAACTGGAACCTTTTTTTTCTCATTTGTGAAAAGAACAGGATACTATCTGCAAAGAGACCAGTGGTAAATGAGATTTTTCCATTTCAACAAATCTTCTCCAACACTTAGTGTTATCAGAATTTCCATTTTTTAAAGTTTTTGTAGGTGTGAAGTCTTTTATTGTATCTATTATTTCTTAGAAATTTGTAGGAGTTCTTGATATACTTTGCATACTAATCTTTCTCAGTGATATGTGCTACAAATATTATTTCTCAATCTGAAATTTATATGAGATAGTTTCTATACTATAAGATTTTGTCTTTCTGAAAATTTTGTTAAAACTTACCCCAAACTATCTGACATTCAATTTCAAAAGCTACACAGTAATCCAATATATATATGACAGAGTGGATCTAGAAGTAAATACAATAACATTGGCTATCCATATTGAAGAGAATAAAATTTTATCCATATTCTATAACAAATAAATTCCACATGAATTGAAAATATAAATATGAAAGAAATCTTCAAAACTTTTAGAAATAATTATAAGAAAAGAGGTTTATATTAAGATGGGGAAGAATTTCTTTAAAATGACATGAAAACACAAACATTAGAATTTTTCTTTTGGAGACTCTTTGGAGAACATCTTGACAAAATATGGGAAAATTCAAACATGCTCAAACCCTAGAGTTCATCTCTAGTCACATAGTGAAGAGATCTTTTGACTTTGTACACAAAGTGACTTATACAACATACATTGCATCAGTGGTTATAAAAATTTAGAAACAATCTATATGCGCATCAATTTGAGAATAGATAAATTACATTATTTTCATAAAAGGAAATGCTATATAGCAATGAAAACAAATTTCTGACTACATGAATCATGAAAAGGTATGGATTGCTCTTAAAGAAATGGGTGGGCCCCAGCATTTGATTGCCCCGATTTGTGGCCTGTGTTATGGACAGGAAGCCACTGTCAGGACAGAATATGGAGAGACAGAATGGTTTCTTTTAGACAAAAGTGTCAGACAGGGGCACATTTTATCTCATTATTTGTTTACACTGTATCAGAACATTCCATATGAAAAACTGGGCTAGACTCAGAGGATAGAGAAGAGAAAATGGTGGAAGAAAAATAATAACTTAAGATATGCAGTTGACACCATCTTACTGGAAGAAAGTAGAAATGATTTGAAATAACTTCTGATGAAACTGAAAGAAGAAAGTGCCCAAGCCTGCATTTGAATATCAAGAAGATAAAAATCATGATTGCAAAAGAAATAAACAACTTTAACATAGGCAATGAAGACATTGAACTTGTTAAAGATTTTGCTGGCTTTGGTTC
>NW_011912308.1:0-2064 GCF_000151845.1 Pteropus vampyrus | reverse complement strand
CCCTTTCCCTGCTCTGCCTTTCTCTCAGCTCTCATAATCTTATGGCAGATGACATATTTTACTGGCCTGTTTATTGTCTTATCTCTCCCCTCTGTAATGTAGGAATTGGCATTTTTTTCCTGTTTTATTCTCTGCTGTGTGCCCAGTGCCTAGAAGAGGAAGGCCTGGCACATAAGTAGGCACTCTACGAATTTTAGTTGGATGGAGATGAATGGAAGAGAATAAACAGAACTGAGCTTAGGTCAACTTTTAAAGTGACTCTGCTACCCAAGGAGAAAGAATCTCCAGGCTTCATGAATGGAACCCCTCCCCTACCTCCTTTCCTGGCTGACCTCACCCCTGCTTATCCTTCAAGACTCATCCAGAGCCACAAGCCACCAGGAGACTTCCTAGATGCCCTGGGCAAGGCCGCTGTCCCACTCTGCTCCACCTTAGTGCCTAGTCCCTCCTGCGTCAGAGCACACGAGGGATGGAGTAAACGTCCCTCACGAGGCTGTGAGCTCCCCGAGCGTGGGGACACTTCATTGCCAGCTCCCGGCGTGGGAGTTAGATGGAGGAGGAGATTTGTCACTACCATCAGGTCAGTCCTTGTGACTTTGACTTTCACTGTGATTTTACTCTCAAAATATCCGCTGGTGCCCTGGAGTGGCTTTTAAGAGCAGGGGCTTCGGCTCCGTCAGAAGAGGGTTGAATCCTGGCCTCTGTCTCTTCAAGCGATTTAACCTCCCTCGGCTTCAGTTTCCCCCCTGGAAAATGAGGACGGTGAGGCAGAGCTGGGAGCATGTGCTCTGCAGTCAGACTGTCCAGCTCTGCTATTGACTAGAAATGCACCCTTGAGCGAGTTTCTTAACCTCGCCGGGCCTCAGTTTCCCCATTTGTCAAAATAGGAATTAGGATCAGATCCATCCCATGGGCTGTAGCAGAGATTACATCAGTGAACACATGTAAAGTTCTTAGAAAGTACCTAGCAAAAGGTAAGTGCTGTCTATTATTGTTATTATTATTATTATTACCACCTACCTCAGAGGATGGGGGGAGGCGGGAACCGTCAAATGAGATAAATGCATCTGAAAGCGCTTAGCACAAACGGCAAACGCACAACCACCGGGAACTCTTATTTTTCTAGTGCCTTGGGCAGGGTGCTCACCGGAGGCGTTTTCCTGCCGACACCAGCTCAGGAGATCTGCAGCCCGGCCGTACAGAACGTCCTGCAAGGGCATAAAGCGACGGGCGTTCTCTGCGTAGCTGGTGACAAGGAACTGATTATTTTCCCAGAACAGGGACTAAGGGAAAACAAACACAAAATTAACCTACGACATCAAATCGAAATCGATTTTTTCTCAGGTACGACATCATCAAGGCAAGTCAGGCATCCATTTCTCGTTCCACTCGGACTTGCTTCGCAACTGCACTTTATTTTCTTTGTCCTAATTTACCAATTAGACAAAGCGTTATCACCGCTCTTCCCTTTATCCCAAGGGTGTTGAGCAAATGCGAATGAGATGTTTTCTCAGTGGTACAATGTGGCGTGTGTGTTTGTGTGTGTGTGTGTGGAGATCCCTGGATTTAAAAGAAGATCAAGGGGCCTGGGTTCGAATCCTGACTCTGTGACACACTAGATGTGTGCCCTTGACCAGGGCATGTAATCTCCCTGTGCCTCAGTTTCCACATCTGGAAAATGGAGAGCAGGAGTCCTGTTTCTCCTTCCACGGCCGTGGTTGGGATGATATGCAATCACAAAAGGCACTTTCTAAAGTGCAAAGAGCCTCACGAATGGCCAACTTTTGTATTATACTTTAGAGCTCCCTTTATAAAGTCATAGTGTTCGCACATAACAATAACACAATGAGCAATGCCCGCTTGCTCGTTATCTCATCAGAGCCTAGGTTTCCAATCCAGCTCTGTGTAGACGGAAGCTCCCAAGGGCAGAGAACATTTTGTTCCCCGTGGCATCCTCAACCCTCAGCACAATGCCTGGCACGTGGAAGTAGCTTAGTAAGTATTTACTGAGTTCATCAACTAGAACCAAAATCTTTGAGAGAAGAGGACAAAATTTATGGCTTC
>NW_011912307.1:0-1645 GCF_000151845.1 Pteropus vampyrus | reverse complement strand
ATTTAAAATGAAGTCTCCACGCAAGTGTGTGAACACTGAGATTTCGCCAAGCGGTGACGCCAGGCAGCTATCGACTCACCCGGGATCTGCAGGCTTAAGGCGGCTGAGGAGTCTGCGTTCTGTGCTTCTTTCTTCATGCTGAACAGGAGAGACTTCAAGCCACTGTTCTCCTCCGAAGATCTGTCGAGCTGTTGCCTCAAGTCGTCCTGAGGACACAGAGCCACACGTTTGCTTTACAAAGACAGGTCAAAGTCAGTCCAACACGTACGGAGAAAATTAAATGAAACCCTGGAAAGTCAGATATCGGTTTCTTGTCACGCAACGGAATTGCTGAATCACCACGTGAACAGCAGCGTCATGTGTCCCTCGAGGATGGGGATACAGTCTGAAAAATGTGTCGTGAAGGTGATTTCGTCGTGCGCGAACATGCCGAGTGCACGGACGCATGGCACGACGGTCCTGAGTACCGCAGGCACGTGTAACGCCTGGAAGCGCCCGCGCATCCGCACGGAGGAAGGGCTCAGCATGAACACGGCGGGAATGGTGAAAAACGGCGCTGTGTGGGGCGCTGGCCAGGAGCGCGGCTGGGGGTGCCCTGGGTGAGTCCGTGGGAGACTGTGTTGTGGATGTGACAGGCCAGGACACGGCTGCCCGCTCCTGTAGACGGTAACACTGGACACTGAGGCTACACTGCATTCGCTTACAGTTTTCTCCTTTTTTCAATAATAAATTAAGCTTAGCTAACAGTAACTTTTCAGTTTATAAACTTTCACGTTTTTTAACATTTCAACTCTTTAACAACAACACAGTTTAAGACTAAGACAAACTGCAGGCTCCACCTACACAGCGCAAATCATCCGCATCACCGTCATCCATCTCCACTTCCTGTCCTGCCCACGGGAGGATCTCAGGGGCGGTAAGGCATGCAGCTGTCACCTCCTGTGAGGGCAATGCCTTCCAGAACACGCCCTGAAGCACTGCCCGAGGCCCTTCGCGAGGTGTCACTTTTTAGAAACAGGTCCATGGTGGTTCGCGTGGTCTCTTCCATCGCAGATTTGCTCGTGAGCAGATAAAGCGCCGTGAGCGTTCTCTCCATTAATGAAAACCTCGGTGCTGGGGTCCCTGCTTTCAAATGTGCTAGGGAGCGGGCTGAGGTCTGCTCTGGGGAAGACAGTCAGTAACAGGCATTTTCAGACCCTTGTTTCCCAGCCATCCTTGGTGACTTTCGCTCTCATTTTACACTGTGGTGACCTCATGCCTAGAAGGTGTGGCAGGAGCTGCTCAGAGGGGCCACGGGGGCTGCCGGCTCCTCCGGAGAGGAGGCCCCAAGCACAGCCTTCCACCTGGGCCCTCGCTCGCCTGGGAGGGAGTCTGGGGAGGTGGCATCTCATTGTGTTAGTTTAATTTGCATTTTCCTGATGATTAGTGATGTTGAACATCTTTTCAAATACCTGTCAGCCCTAAGTATGTTCTCTTTGGAAAAATGTTTATTCGGCCCTCTGCCCATTTTTGAGGGTTGCTTTTTTTGCTGTGGAACTGTGAGTTCTGTATTTCCTCTGGATGTTCCCAGTTACATGGTGTGCAGATATTTTCTCCCATTTCGTAGGCTGCCTTTTCATTCTGCTGGTTTCTTTTACTGTGGGAA
>NW_011912306.1:0-2141 GCF_000151845.1 Pteropus vampyrus | reverse complement strand
ATCCCATCCCCACCGCATCCTTAAGAGGTGGTGTATTACGGTGGTCAGAATGAGACGGAACATCGCACGTGTGCGTGTTTGCAGGGAGTGATGAACAGTGTCTAGAGTGACGTTGCCTGGGTTACCGGACCATCTCTGCTACTTACTTACCATCTGTGGGAACTTAGGAAACTTACTTCACTGTGCGTGTCAGTTTTCTCAGTTTCCTCAGGGGGGATGTTAATGGTTTTGAGTTGTATCAGCTAATGCATGTAACGATTTTAGAACAGTGCTTTTACTAAGCACTCAATTGATATTCATTATAACCCTGTTTTCTCTTCCTTCCTTCCTTCCTCCTTCTTTCTTTCCTTCCTTCCTTCTTCCTTCCTTCCTTCCTTCCCTTCTCATGTCTTTCTTTCCTTTCTAATGTAAATGATGAACCTGAAGTTTAAGTGATTGACAGAAACAGGATTTAATTAAGCTGTTTATAATTCTAATGAGAAAGATTTTTTTCCTAGAATTTTATTGCTCCTTCTCTTTGTTAATAAATAATGAATCTTACTTTGAAATCCAAATTCCTGTTGTGTGGACTTAATTGACATTTTATTTAGTAAATGTTTATTGAGATCTACTATGTGTCAAACACTATGGCTGGTAATAGGGAGTACCATTGCAGCCTAGGGAAGACAAGGGAATATGTTAAATAATAGGATGCAGGAAAGAAAAGCATATTAAATAAGAACCAATTTCAGAAACATGAGATTTAACATAGTGAAAAGCATCTTTTTACTGGAGAAGCCTGACTTAGAGTTTTAGGTGGCTATAACATCTCACATCGCAAAACAAAAAACCAAAAAACCAAAAAAACTAAAAACAAAAAACAAAAAACAACACATCTGTGTGTTTCCATCTTGTTTCTATTCCTACCACCTCCGCCCCTCAACTCAACACCACTTCAATGTTTGAAAGAAAATAATTTGCACCATCATTGCTTCTGGCTGCTCAGAGCATCGTCTCATGGTGAGAGGTGATCAGTGCAGAACAGTCAGAGGAAAACTGCTCTTCACTAAACTCTGTCCCTGCCCTTCAGCCTTCCAAGGCATAACGCTGATTAATTAACCAACTAGCACTTACCATACTAACTTAAGTGTCGGAGGGCTTATCCCTTATCGCCTCAGCCCACTCTATTCATATTTTCTTTGCTAAGCAACAAGCTTGCCAGCTTGAGGTATCTGCGTGATACGTAAACGGTGCCCCGAATCATTTTGTATATTCCATTTGGAGGGGACCTTCAGGGCTGTCATCTCTGCTGAAAGATGTCAAACCTCAGATGTCAAAGAAGATTCTCAATTTAATTCAGAAAAGCTGGGAGTCTGCTTCCTGGCACTACTGATTCACCTCGGTCTGTCGGACACACCTGTGGCGATGCCGCAGATCCCACCTCACAGCAGCTGAGCCTGATCGGGCCTGAAGCACGTGAGCGTTTGAAGATTGTTCCATGTGCAGTGGAGCTATGGAGCCTCAAGTGCCTAGAATACGAATGTAGCTAAGGTGTGTGGAGGCGGCTCGGTGGGGACAGGTCGGGAAGAGAGGGAGCAAGTCATGCTCCATCTCTCCTTTTACTGAAGTCCGGAGGGCGGGCTTTGCTAGAAAGAATCCTGAGTCGAGACGGGCCCTGGACTGCCTCTGGCTGCTTCCCAGGCCCAGACCCCAAGCTTGCTGCCCTTTGTCACTGTGGCGTCCCACTGTCTTCAGGATACAGGCTTGGGGGAGGCAGGGACCCCCAAACTAGACCTGCTGCAGGGAGGCTGCAGCAATGCTCATTTCTCCTTTGAAACTCCTTTAGCGTTTAGAGATGGTCTCATGTCTCTGTAACTTTAGGTACTTCATGTTTTCCCATCGTTTTTATATGTTTAGCCTAATCTCTCCAACCAGATATAAATATTCACCTGAGGAACAGCGTTTTAGACTGTCCTTTCCCAGAGAGTGGGCACACAGCATATACCCGACGAACTTTCAACTCTTGGTAAATGGCTTGGACTACCAGGCCTTCCACCGCCTCCCAGCATGACATCTGCCTTCTGCATTTGCACCTGTCCCTGAGGACATGCGTTAAGTATAACTCAGGGGGTAATCAGAGCAATCAATGTTCTTCAGAGGCT
>NW_011912305.1:0-1765 GCF_000151845.1 Pteropus vampyrus | reverse complement strand
CCACATCCCCTTCACGTAGCGTCCCCTAACGTTGGCATCTCACGTAAGCAGAGTAGAGAGAGCAGGACTAAGAACTGAACCGTGGGGCAGTGCCCGCGAGCCAAGGCCAGGCTTCCCTCGGAGTTCGCCGCTTCCACAGTTGTCCTTCTGGGATCCAGTCCAGGATCCCACCTCACATTTGGTCGTCATGTCCCCTCAGAATCCTTCAGTCTGTGGCAGTTCCTCATACTTTGCTTATCTTTCATGACCTTGATGTTTTTGAAGAGTGATTTTGTAGAATGTCAGTTGTTTGGTAGCATGCTCCTGTGTTTGGATGTGCTTTCTCGTGATTAGACAGAGGTTATGTGTTATAGGGAGACTACCCCAGAGGTGACCTGTCCTTCCCAGTATATCACATCAGGGATGCGTAATGGCAGTGGGACTTACTGCTGGTGTTGTGGTCGTTTGTCATTTATCTAGGGTGGTGTCTGCTGGATTTGTCCATTGTATAGTTACTCTTTTTCTCTTCGTAATTAAAAATATCTTAGGGGAGAGTCTTCCAGACTATGCCAATGTCTTGTTTCTCAGACTTTTGCCCACTAATTTTGGTATCAATTGGTGGATCTTGCCTGTGGCAGTTATTTCTGTGCTTTCCTGATGGTGACTTTATATTTCCCTCATTCCTTCCAGATTTATGTTTCTCATGGTTGTTTACTAACTTTTAGTAATATCATAAACTTATTCATCATTATTTCACTTCAACAATATTTACTGAGCCCCTACAGCACCCAGGCACTGTTCCATCCACTGTCACAGGATGGGAATAAACAAAATAGACAGAAATCCTTGCCCCCAAAGATTGGGAGGAAAGAGATAATAAACATAACACATAAGAAAATCTTATGGTATATTAGGAGGTAGTAAGTGTTATGGGAAGAAATAATAGAGAAGAAATAAGCAGAGTAAGGGTATTAGGGAGCCGGTACACAACTCAATATTAAAGCATTAAAAATGAAATTTCCGTTGAACATTTTCAAGGTATTAACAAGCTGCTCTGACTTATCAGACATTCGCTGTACACAAAGCATTCTTCTGCAGTGGAATTCGAATGGGAATTAGAAGGCACAGGTCGTACTCCTGAGGAGTCTGCGGTCTGAACCCCGTTGCTGCTGCTTTCTCTATCCCGCTAGCGTTTACCCCTTTTCTTTACCTGGACCCCATCAGCTCAGTTCTATACATTGTCCATACAACACTCTTTCAATTCCCGCTCTGAGTCAGTGCAAGAGACAGCAGGGGAGGACTGCAGGCCCAGCTCACGCCGTGTCACCACGCGTGGTGAGGCCTCCGAGCCCTGCACAGTGTTGGCGACTGAACCCCCTTGTGTCTCTGCTGCAGGTGGTCAACAGAGGGGACCCCTATCCTCAGGAGGTGGGCGCCACCGTCCAGAGAGTCATGGAGAAGCTGAATTACTCCAACCCCTACCGACTGGTCTGGCAGTCCAAGGTAGGTGGCTTCCGTGTGTTTGCAGGCAGTCAGCTCTTTTGAGGAGGTCTGTTTTAGGACTTTGTTTTAAAACGATGAGATTTGGCTCTTTCACGTAGACAGACTGTTGTGGAACCCGATTGCTCACCGTAGGCAGAAAGAACTCCACAAGCAAGTGAGGTGGAAGGGAAATCAAGCGGCTAATCGAGCTTCGTTTACTTAATGTATTATTTTCTGTTGTAATGACAGAAATTGTCATTTATATTCTACCAACTTCTAGAAGGATTCGAGCTTCAACGTGGAA
>NW_011912304.1:0-2150 GCF_000151845.1 Pteropus vampyrus | reverse complement strand
AGAGAGAGAGAGAGAGAGAGAGAGAGAGAGAGAGAGAGAGTGAGTTTGTGATTTATTGTGTAGCCTTGAGCAAGTTATTTAACCTCTCTGTGCTTCCGTTTCCTCATCTGTAAAATGAGAATGATGATAAGAAATAGTAATAACACCAGATTGTTGTCGGGAAGTTTAAATGAGTTAGTATGTGTGAAGCACCTAGAACACTGCGAGACATGTGATAAACACCATATAAGTGTTTATTATTATTCTGACATTTTCATTCCATTTATTCATTTATTTAACAGCAATTCGTTGGAACATGTCCTATGTGCTAGGAGCAATGGTAGGTGAAAAAAGATTCTCAGCCCTCAAAGGATCTTTACAGATTAGTGAGCAGAGAGACATGTAATATAAACAGGGCCATTGTATCTGTACATTAAGGAGAATACAGTGGCGATACAGGTGAAAGAAGAGAAAAAGCTTCACAGGAAATCTGAGCTGGGACACGAAAGATGAATGGGAGTTGGCCAGTGGTCATCAGCGGCATGGGCATTCAGGGATGTACAGAAGCACAAAGGCCTGATAGCGGAGTAACTGGAACATAAAATAAAAGTGGCAGGGGTGGGGTATGGTTGGGGACAGTTGTGGAGACATGCAGGAAGGGACCAGAGCAAAGGCCTTTATCCTACAGTTTCCTGTAGGAGATAATGGGGATCCAAAATAGGCCAGTGGCTGCACCTCACTGGGGCCCCCACTGCGGGGGAACCCGACAGGGCAGGTGGAAGAGGTTCTGAGGTGCAGTGAGGGCAGTGGGCATACCTGATACATGCGGTTGGATCTGTCCCTAGGAGGCTGGAGACACACCTGGGTACTGCTCTGCTCATCCACATAGCTCCTACCTGAAAGTTAAAAGTTTATTTGATGGCACCTGACGTGTATTTTTATAGTGTTTTCAGGGGACTACAGCAGTCACCAGAAGCAAGTCATTTCATTGTTTTACTTAATGTTACCCCAAAATAAATGTATCCTGGGTAGCTTTTATCAGTCAAAATTAGGTAAATAAAATGAAATCCTAAGAATGTGTTCTTTAGTTGTTATTTATCTTTAAAAAGATGATCTAAATACACGATGTTTGGCTAAAATATCAAATTACTGCTATGAACATAGATTTTAGTCTGCTCTTCTTTTCCCATTTTTTTTCTTAGAGTAATTGCCTTTAATTTTTTTAAATTGTTTTAAAGGAGCACCTGAGATAAAACTTTAAGATTGGTCCCCTAATTAGTCCAAAGCAAGATGTAAGATTTTATAACACTTTCTTATAAACGTCATCTGAATTCATGGTACAAATATCATACTCATATTATTAAAATTGAGTTAAATAATAGTTCCTATTAAAATAGAACTTTTAATTCTAATCTTATTGCAATCTGGGTCTACTTTAAATTCTTTATAAAGCCGTTGGGGGACAAGGTATTATTAAGATTCCCAGAAATGTAACAAAAAATGTTAATTTCCCCTTTTCAAAGATAGCATTAAAATCAACTTATAAGACAAAACTATATTTATTTATTTATTTATTTATATTGCTAAGTTATATCCTTCTGTGAGTTGTTTAGTTCAAATAGTAGTATTTTAATGTGCATGTTTTGCCTCTTCAAAGTACTATCCAACTACTACTGCCCATTTTATTATTATTTATTCTCTTTTTTTTCCTGAGAGGTGGAGCAACAAGAAGTTACCTCCCCCATCCACCCTTCGTTATGAGGGAAATGACACTGCGTAGTTGAATATCTTGGCCATGGCTACACAGCTGAGTAGAGCAAACATGAACAGCCAGTCCTCCCGATTCCCAAACTATTATTTCTTTTATCCCTCAACCTTGCCAAACAGAAGGAAATTGTTGCCACATGTCTGGGCCCAAAGAACTATTCATTCAGGAAATAATTATTAAGTATATAATTATTTTATATGCCTCATATCATTTTAGATGTGGGAAGTTGAGCACCATCACAGTCCCTGGCCCTAAAGGAGCTGGGGAAGTAAGCAGAGTAAACTGATGATTGGGCCCCAGAAGAAAGTGTGCAAAGCCAAGGTTAATGGTTGCTGAGAGTTAGGAAGCTCTCCTGGTAGAGCTGGCTCCTGGGTAAAATGTTGATGAGTTGGGGTTGCTGGGC
>NW_011912303.1:0-1980 GCF_000151845.1 Pteropus vampyrus | reverse complement strand
TTTTAGAATCTTTCTGTCAATACCACTACCGAACAGCAAATCTATTGAGTCAAGTTGAATTTCTTGAATTTTTTTGTTTGTTTGTTTTCTTTACCTATATCCCATTGAGTTTATGTTTGTATATGATGTGAGGGGAAAAAAATATTTTAAGTTAATTTGTAATTAACTTAAAATATTTTAAGTTGCCATTTCCTGGTTTGCGATCTTTTTTAGGAACTTGCTAGAATGTACAACTTATAAAATGCAAGTGCCATGAAGACAGCAGACATCGAAGTGGCAACATCAGTGTGAGAATTCTCGTGCACGGGAGACATTTTCTCTCCGAAGGGCCGGCTGGTTCCAGAGTGTCACTGATCAGAAGCCTCAGTTTCAATCAGCATCATCAAGGAAGGTGTGAGTTGAGTCGGGTCAAATTGCCAGTAGACAGGTAAGCTTCCCTCTGGCAAGGGGGTAAAAAGGTGGTGACAGAGAAGTCAGGGAAGGTGGAAAATCTGGCTTGATGAATGGTGAGTTTTAAGGAATGAGAATTACTCCATTTACAGGCTGAAGAGAGTGGGGGGAGAGGGAGCATCAGTGACAGCAGGGCTGGTCCCTAAAGGGTCACTATGGTAAAGATCAGCATCAGGCAGAAGACGAGTGTCATGGGGGTGACTATGAAACCAACCAGGAAGAAGGTGGAGCTGGCGGTCATAGTGACTCTCTGCCAAGACAGCTCCTGTTAGTCTGAGTTCTGTGCTCTGGGTCTTCAGGGTTGGATTTAACCCAGCATTTAAAGTGATCCATGTTCTCCAAACTCGGGGGTGGGAAGAGAAAGAAACATCAGCCATGTAAGGGAGTTTTATGGATAAGCCCCATGAGCATTCAAAAATGCATCGTACAGAACGAAACACAACTTAAAAGGATTTAGGAAGATTTCTGACACAGACCATGAAATTTGGCTCGCAGAGACATCCATGAGTCAGGGGTATTGCTGTAAGTAAAAAAGAACTAAATCCACTAAGTGAATTATTGCTGAATATAAAGCCAAAAGAAAGTTAGTATTTTATTTAATTTTGCTGCCGCTTTGCCTATCCTCTCTGCCCTCTCTGTGGCCGGGTCCTCTATCACCAGATGCTAAGATAACTCAGAGGACCTCTGCTGGCTTGTGTCCCAACCAGGATGGAGGACCCTGATCTTAAATTCACAATCTAAAGGAAGGCCCAAGGCAGTACTTTTCACATTAAAATGATATTAGCTGTCCATCAAAGCCAGAAGGGCCTTGTAATAGGTAGGTTCAAAATCCTATTTTAAATTTAGGGGGAGTGAAATAGGGAGCTTGCTGGAGGCTTGGCTAGCAACCTGGAAATGGAACCAAAACTCAGCATCCAAGAAAACAGAGTGAGAGGGCAGGTGATTCCATCTCCTGCGTAAGTAGCAGGCAGCAGTTTGAGTGTGAGAAGCAGCCTGGCCGACAGGCGGGGGAGACCCAGACGAGGATTTCCAATTACAGCGCGACTTCTTCCTTTCTTTGTAACTCTGGACAATTGGGTCTCTTTGAGCCTCAGGTCCCTCTTTTTTATGGGAAAAGATGACCAACCTTGCAAGGTCGTTGGGAGGACTGTATAAGAGATATCCATAAACTATGGGGCACAGTGCAGGTACCCAGAAAATAGAAGCCAGCATGACTGTTAATACTCATAAGTCACAAAGTCAGGCAGGCCCACTGTTGGAGGGAGGTATTGGTATATAGTTTTTTTGGAAAATCTATACTGAAAGTTCTAAAACTGTTTTCATCCCCTGAATCAGCCATTCTGCATTTACCTGGAAGGAACAGTTGAGACATACACAGAGAATTATGGATGAGGAAGTCCATTTTAACATAAAAATAAATACTTTTAATTTAGTATAATAAATACATTATCTTGGCAACAATTCAAATATAGTTAAATTAAATTTCTTGAACCTAGACAATAAAACTTTAGGCAGAAACAATAAGTTATA
>NW_011912302.1:0-1925 GCF_000151845.1 Pteropus vampyrus | reverse complement strand
TAAGCCCAGGTATCTATAAGAAATCAGGCTAATATGGCCAATAAAAATCTGGCTATGTGCATGAAAGAAAATAAGAATACTCTGATTTTTTTAAAATTCATTAATTTATTATTTTAAAGGAGATGTTTACAAAAAACATTAATTTTGTGAAAATTCGTTTTTACAAGTCTAATGATGTTATAAAGGAATAAGAGAGTGATGAAAGTTTTGACACCTGGATAATCCTTTGAAAAACTCTTAAAATTGAATTACGTACATAAATTAATGCATTTTGAATAAATATGGAGATTATACTGATCATTGCATTCACTTTTTGTTTTTTAATCCACTTAGATTAGAAGGATCTTAGTTTATTTATTATGCTGAATTAGCTACATCATCAATTATTTAAGTCAATTTTTTTATATGTGATCAACATGTCATCATTATATGTGTGAATTACAACTCTAGAAGTGTAGGTAGAGCAACCTCAGGAACTGATAAATACAGAAATAACAACTCGTCTTCCTCTCTTGGTCTGAAACTGGGAACCTCACTTTCCTTCAAGAATCTATTATTCTTTGACACATTCAATATACAACTCCAATCAAAATTTTTTTAAAAAAGAAAATCTGTTTTTGAATTATCTGGAAAATTTCTGCTTCTAATTCTTATTTATTGTCATGCAATGAAAATGTCATCAAATGTAAGTTACCATAAAGGGTCAGCCTCATAATTGGCTCTGTTTTTACTAATCTTATGAGTCTACTATGTGTGTGAGATTTCATAAACAAACAACAGAGTATGCTTTGGATTTGAGCACAACTGGATGACATACATAAATATCTATCAAACAATGTCTGTTTTTTCTTTTTTTTACTTTTTAAAAATTAAGTTTATTGGGGTAACATTGGTTAATACAATTATATAATTTTCAGGTGTACATTATAATTTGACATCTGTATATTCTATTTATGTTTACCACCCAAAGTCCAGTTTCCTTCAGCTATCATATATTTGATCCCCTTTACCACTCACCCTTCTTCTACCTTTATTCAATCATCTATTGTAGGACATTTTGGTTGCTTCCATGTCCCGGCCACTATGAATAATGCTGCTATGAACACCGGTGTGCAAATAAAATGATGTCTTTTTTGAAAACTTATATTGGCTTGCTTCACCTGTATTATTATTTTACCGCCAGTTCCTAGTTTGGTGCTTCTATTACACGTAACTAAAGATATAGCATATTTCTGATATTGCCATATGTTTCCAAATTTGTTAGAAATTATATGTAACTTTATTCATTCAAAGTTAAAGTCATTTATGCATGTTCTTTAGCCTTTTTGACATTTTCCTGGTCATCAGCTTCTAAATTTTCACATTTAGTTGATTACCAAACTATTGCTTCTATCAGAGATCATTTACAAATTTCAGTTAATAACAACTCAGATATACTCACATCAACTCCTCATGAGGATCTCAGTCTTTCTACTACACGAAATGACATAAATTCATTTCTTTTTACCATTCTATTTGTAATAATATCTAACAATTAGAAGAAATTATTATTCAAATTATTATTACTCAAAATATTGAGTGAAAAAGTTCTCTAAAAAGTGGAAAAAAAAAACAACCCTTAAAACTAGTAACAAATCCCATAACCTAATTTATGAGTAATCTATTTTAGAATTATATACACAATCAATTACGTTGTCTGTCTTTCTCATGCCTATCCTTTTCTCTCCTTCGTGCTTTCTTGATACAGGGGTCACGGCATCCCCATTTCTCATGTTTGCGTGTGGCCTCTTTCCACATCCCTCACTCTCCTCACTCTTTCATAAGAAGAGTGAGATATTTGATTGGTGAAATGGGAAAGGCAACTGAGATGACAGACTCAGTCCCTTCCTAGGAGTTCCCAGCCTGTTCACAAGACTCAGAGTCTG
>NW_011912301.1:0-2563 GCF_000151845.1 Pteropus vampyrus | reverse complement strand
GGTGCCTGTAGGGTATCTGAGTGGAGAATTTCCAGTAGACTGTTGGATACAAGGAATGAAAGTCAGCCGAGCAGTCTGATGTAAAGACAGAGATAGGAAAGTCCTTAGTGTTCATGCAAGTGCTGGTAGAGAGATGTGGTATGAATGAAACTACCACAATGGGTCTTCATTTCTTGTCTGTGGTTCCTCTTGGGGCATCCTTATAGATCAAACCAGTGGGTATGAGCTCTAGCACTCTTTCCAAGGGTATTTGATTATTTTTCACTCATTGAGCAACTCTGACCTGAGCAAGAGTTTCCCCAGTTTCTTCTGCAACTAGGGCAGCCAAATCAGAGTTATCAGTGGAAAAGCATTTTCCTGCTCCTAATCCTCAACTCATTTCCTAGCTTGAACTAAAAAATGAAAAAAACTCTCTCTCAGCTTTCAGATTCTGAGTTACAAAGCATAGGATTTTCACTCTAGGCAAGTTACCCTTTGAGACAGTGTCATGAACATTAAAAGATAATAATTTGAAAATCCTATCAACATGGTATGAAATCGAAGTGAGCATGTTATGTGAGGAGCAGCTTTGCAGTTTATGCTACAATAATTTTTCCTATATTTAATATTGATATCTCAGATATCTTTTATGGCAAATTTAGTTTTCTACTTAAATTCCATTTTTTGTGAATATTAATTAAAATAAATTCAAATTCTGTAAAATTGTTAATATTAGTAATGTAATGGCCTGGATCTTAGTTGTACAATAGAATTTTATCTGAATATATCTATGTATTATGTTAAGGCTTGAAATGTGATTATTCTGTGGCAGGGAATAGCATGTTAACAAATCAGGGTTTGATTTATTATCTCTCACCTCAGAAGCATAACTTGTTGCTTTAAGGCAGTTGATGATAAACGTTGATCTGGGAAATATTTACTGAATGGGGATCCTCACACGCACACTGTGAAAATCCAAATACATTGTCATTTACTAATGGATTAATAATAAAATTAAGCAGTCTTAAAAAATCAATAACTAATCAGCATTATTAAAAGAGGAGGATAAAATCTAATAAGTTGGCTAATAATTCTTCCTTGCCGTTCCTAGCTGATGTTATTTTTTTGGGATGGTCTATACATGTATTACTGTCCATTTTTCTGAAATGCTTGTCCTTGTGACCGTATCTGTGTGTAGGTGTTGCCTACAGCGTTATGGTGGTGTTGGGTATTTATTGGTTCTTCCTTTAGCAGCATCCTTTCTCTTCACTCATATGCCTCTTTATATCCTTGCCTATTATGTTAATAATGCATTTTAGCTAGGTGATTAAGTCGAGATTTAGAGATGTTATGTGATTTGCTTAAGGTCATATATTTAGCAAAATTAGGATGGGGTATGGTGTCTTGAGTTTTAGGTTTGTTCCTACTGTACTCAGTACTTCCATTATTTTGGTTTTGAATCTTCCTTGGTAGTCTAAATGATGTAATCCTTTCCGACTGACAATTTTTTAAATAGCACAAGGGAAAACCATATAATGACTACATTTTTGGGTAAAGCAAACATATTGACATCTTACAACTGTCATCGAAAAACACTTTTAGTTTTTTCTCTACTTTTTTTTCATCAACATGTAGATTAATGTGTATCCAAATGAAAATTACAAGCAACTTATATATTTATGAATATTTTACTGTTTAACTTATCTAGATAATTGAAAGGTATCTTCCTTTTCCCTATACATATTTGGCATGGTATGGTCATTGCTCGTTCAAAATTTCAAATTAACTTCCAAGAAATTGCATATTTAAAAAAAAAGAGATAAAAGATGATTTTATCATCTGTAGTTCTGAGATCGAAAGTTGAAATTTTAGCAATCTCAGACCATGGTACTTAGAGGATTTATAGAAAAATATGAAAAGTATTTTTTTTTTGTTAAGCACTGGATACATCCTCAGACTTTCTTTGTTTTGAAGCCTTAGGCATGAAATCTCTAGAGTCGAGGGATAGGAAAAACACTTCATTCTACTTGCAGCCTTGTCAAAGATAACTTCACCTCTTGTGTTCCCAAACATCAAGGGAGATATATTTTTGCTGAGCGGCATCATGACACGGAGGTGGGGGTGAGTGAGGGACCTGAATGACACCTTTTGTCTCCAGGTTTGGAGACGTAGCTTCTCCACCAGGTGTAGATGGCATTTTCTTGGTTCAGTGCTGATTAAAAGAAAAAAGAGAAGAAAAAGTCGTACAGTAATTCAAGGGCAGCCGTGAAGTCTGAGTTTGCAACGCCAGCAGCAGTGTGGTAATTTGAGAATAGCAAATTAGAAGAACAAAGCAGATTTTAATCATATGCCACAGCGCGGAAGATGGTTTAGGTTTATCTCCAAATTGTACCTCCATTAGAGAAAGGGAGGCTTTTAATGCTTTATCCAATATTTATTGTTAAAGATTTATTCCTTCCTTTCCCCCAGTCTTTCTTTAGTACACTCATTGAGCGGGAAATGCCAACCTTTTTTCCCCTCAATGTATTGAACAGTTGTTAAGTGTGAAACATTTTCTGATGTTAGTGGAAATGGAGAAAGAAAG
>NW_011912300.1:0-2374 GCF_000151845.1 Pteropus vampyrus | reverse complement strand
AGAATGACATGAAATATAGTAAACAGTGGCAATTGGTTATAAAGCCAGAAGTAAAGAAAGAGCTGGAGAGATATTGAAAAGCTGCTCTGTCAAATGGCAAAGTCTTAATGTAGAGCTGTTTCTCAACAGGAAACTATTTTGTTCCTAGGAATGCTGCTCCACATCATACAATGCACAGGACAGACCTCCAAAACAAAGAAAACTCTGGCTCACAGTGTCAGTTACGTAGTGCTGAGAAGGAGAAACTGTGACGTTAAATATTACATTTCCTTCACCTTGAATCAAGCCATACTAATTAGTTCTACACAAATGACACCTACATAATTATAACACTAATATTGAGAGTCCCTAAGGTTCTATTAAAGTTACAGAACAGATTGTGAAAATATCAGTTTGGGCAATAATTTTTTAAAATACGTTTTTATTCTAGACTAATTCACTGAAATGTTATATGCTGTCATGACTATTTCGTTTTTGAATCCGCAATGTTCATTACAAATTTTACAAATTTGGCATCAACAAATTGTTCATCAAAAAGCAAGCTCAAGTCCTGTCCTCCTGGAGTTCACAGGCCAAAACAGGAAACACACTTATTCATACTCATCATACGAAGTAGGAAGTGGTAAGGGCCATATAAAAGATGGAGAGTCAAAAGTATTCAAAGAGATTAAGGAACGTGAGACTACATTCCCAGCTGGGGCAATCAGGGGAGTCTTCCCACCATAGGATTTGAAGTAGACCTGGAGAGAAGGTAGGATCTGGACACACAGAAATGAGGAAGAGTGAATGAGCAGAGGCATGAAGATGAAAAAGCCAGGGGCACATAATAAGAACAGAAATTTAAGATCAAGAAAAATGTCAGGAGCAGTATGATTTTCATTCCAGAATGTTCTGTGCAGATAAGGATGTTGAAAGAGTTTCCTCGTCAGGGAGAAACAAACCAGTGAAAAACAGAATTCCAAATCCCAGTACCCCAGTGCTCTGCTCAGACCACCATACCCTTCAGTTAATCAACTGAAAATTGAAAATTCAAAGAGACGAAATAGCTTATTTCTTTAAAATAGTTACATATTTCAGGTAGAAAATATACAAAAGCAGATACTCAGTTTAAACCACCTTTCTCTATAAAGTATTCTCTGAATTCTTCCAGACAGTGACAACTCTATTCTTATCCAAACACTAACTGCATCATAGTGACTTACAGGGAAACTCTGGACTATTAGTCTTGCTTTCTAAATAAATGGCTCTTCGTTTTTTAAATACACATTTCCTAATTTTTGATTGATAAAATGTCTTACAGTACACCCTAACCAATCTCATACATGCAGAAGATATTTTCATCCAGAAATATTTTTTGTCTTGTGACCCACCCAGCAGAGGCTGGATAGTGTTAGAATTAAGGTCATTTCTTGCAGGCTAATCTGAGTGTGGTTTGTCTTGAACCAGCATCCTTTTTATAGCTCCATATCGGGTTTATGTATAATTCAATCAACACCTTGGGGCACACTATTTGATGATTACAATAAAAAAAAGATCTATTTTGTTGTTCTTTGTGAAGGTACTTTCATTATTACATGTCACTCGGCTACAAGGGTTTATGAGACCATTTACACCCAACGGATGCTTTAAACATAGGATTTTTATGACAACTAAACTCCAAGATAAATGAAAACATTTTAGAAAGATATTAGGATCCTTTCCTTGGTCTTTGATTGATATGAATTAGGGCAGTAAAAAGGGTTTTCTTTTGTATAGTGCTGCCTGTTACAAGGCGCCGGAGAAATGAAGCTGAGATGGAATGTTCCAAAGAGCTAAAGGCCCAGACTTGCTCACTCATTACAAGCAAGGACCTCATAACTAAGAATAAAAAAAAGGCAAATTATTTTTTAACCAACTTACTAATATGTTAGATCAAATAAACAAACATTTATTGGGCACTTTCCATAAGACATATATGTGGTCGATGGCCTTCTTCTCTCCTGTGACTTATAGTTCCACAACAGGATGGCGATTCTTTTGAATCATGAGACTATTTTGGTTTCAAGAGAGCCATTTAAAATGCCAGCTCCTACAGTGGGGGAAATTTGAATCTGAATTTCAAATTAAATAAATAGATAAATATTAAATTTCGTGATTTTGAGAACTGAACTGTGGTTGAATAAAAAATTCACATTCTTATGAAATATGTACTGAAAGAATGAAGAGGCATGACCTCTGGAAATTGCCTTCAAATGTTTCAGTAAAACAGTAATAATTATTACAACAATTATAAGAATACTACTACTGTGGATGTTTTATAGAATATATATAGAGAGAGCAAACGTGGCAAAATGTTAACATTGTATTGAATTTAGGTGAAGGACATATGGGAGTT
>NW_011912299.1:0-2328 GCF_000151845.1 Pteropus vampyrus | reverse complement strand
CTTGGACCCAGTATGCTCCATACTAAATTGCTATTTGGATCACTCCATTTAGGGTGAAAAACAAAGTTCATTTCATTTTCACAACTAAGGATTTTGTAACCCCGGGTAAAATGCTGAAGAAATGCCAAATTAAATTTAAATGAACTGATTGGAAATTATTTTGATTGTATATTGTGAGAAAGCCTGTCTTCTTCAAGGGCTAACCTGAGGCTTTTTTTCCTCGCTTCACTTGCGTTATTTTCTTATGGAGCTACTTGCAAATGGGTTTACATCTTTCTTAACCTTCCTCCTTTTTCTCCTGTGGTTTTCAATATTTAGGTTAAAGAAATCACCCGTGATATTAAGCAGTTAGATCATGCCAAACGCCACCTGACCACCTCAATCACAACGCTGAACCACCTGCACATGTTGGCAGGCGGCGTCGATTCCCTCGAGTAAGCAGTGTCAACTTTCTCTTTTGGGTCCACAGGAAATGAATGTGTCACATATAAAAACTGGCATCATAGGTTTTTTTACTCTCCAGCCAGGAAAATCTCACCATCCTGTCCCACTTTTTGCAAATCTATCTCATGTTCAGTCACCAGATCTACTTTGTACCCTCTGGTGTTTAAAACCTAACAAATATCTGAAACTTTGAAATGAGGTGTGAGTCCGAAGGGGACCCAGAAAGCATGTAAAGAATGATTCGAAGAATCCAGATCATCTACATGTTGTAGATACCTAGCATTGAGGCCCCCGAGGTGATTGAGGTCTATAATCCCTCCCTACACCCTCAGCCTTGGCAAGTTTTCCTGTTTGTGTTGAGCTGATTGCACTGTCATTGAATGTACTACATGGAAACAGATTTTTGATTTATCGTTCAACCCACTTTTTTTAAACCCACTTTTTCAAGTACAGTAGCTTCCTGTTTGGTTTCTAAAGGACCTATAGAGAACGATACATGAGGACATTAAAAATAGGATTAAAAGGAAGACCTGCTTGTTTAGCCCAAAGAAAAAGTCCAAAAGCCTCCTTTATTAGCAAGATTCAGACATGCCAATTCATTTCTGTGGTCTCTCGCAGGCTGAGAATTCCCCTTGCCCTAGCTTCAGTGTAATCTCATGCGTGGACAGAGAAAGAGCATCTTAACAGAAATTTAGATACAGAATCCAGAGTTGGGGATGGGGTAGACTGGTTCCCGATCTCTCACAGACATTGGTTGCATGAGCTTCAGCGACCCCTGGTCCATTTTCTTTCCAGTAGTGATCAGAGAGATCAGCAGGCCAGTGGGAGACTAGAAGAGCAAATTTCTTGTCTCGTCCCCCAGATGCTCGGTGTTTTCCATGAACTGTCCAACCAGGCCATGGTAGCAACATAACACCTTGGCCTCAACTTGATCCTGTTTTTTAAATGCCCCTAAAGGGAAGTAGTAAATTATACTTTTAATTTAAAAGCCTAACCCTAATGAAAGATTTATTTCTAATAGTTTGTCTTTCCTTGCTGCAAGTAACTGTTGATTTTATCAACATCCTTTTACTCATGCTTCGTTAACCTTAGCAGTAGGGAAAGTAGACATATCTGACACAGTTTCTTAACATTGGTTGAAAACATACAGATTTGAGTTGACATGTAAATGCATATAAATGCCCTTTTTTATATCCCAGGAAGATGTGTTTGGTTTGCTCATAAACTATAATCCTCAGATAATAACGTCCTCACCCCTCTTTTCTGTCAAAAGCCTGCTAATCCCATAATACCCAACACAAATCCCAAATCCAAAGTCTTCCCAGATTTCCCTCCTCCCAACCAATAAGAATCTATCACTCACACATTCTTTGGTACCTCCCCTAGCACATCACTAGTACTTCTGTTTAGAACTCAGTTCATTCTACTTGATATTAGTTAGATGTGTACTTGGCTCTCTGCTTACTAAATGATGTCACCTTGAGGATTTAGACCAAGTCTTACTCCCCCCACCCCTGCCCCACTGCACAGCACCATACTTATTTAGTACTCAGTAAATGCTTATTATCGAGTTGAAAAAAAATAAACAAATTGAGTTGATGTCTGCTTCAAAATTCAGAGTAGATTGTTCTACATCTGTATTTTGTGTCCTTAGTGTTTTTTCTAGAGTTCTCAACTTCTTATTTCCTTATAGAGCCATGACCAGGCGAAGGCAATATGGAGAAGTTGCTAATCTTCTTCAGGGTGTAATGAATGTTCTGGAACACTTCCACAAGTATATGGGAATTCCACAGATCCGGCAGCTTTCTGAAAGGTAAAATGTCGTTGGAGAAAATCGCCTTCCCTTTTAAGAAAAGATGGTATTAGGAAATGCTTAAGCACTTA
>NW_011912298.1:0-1016 GCF_000151845.1 Pteropus vampyrus | reverse complement strand
GCCTAACTTAGATCTAGGCCTCCGATTAGAGTATTTCTGAAATGCAGTGGTGGTGGGAGGGACTAGCCGAATGCCAGGTGAGCAGCATGATCGTCATTCTGTATTTGTGTGGCGAGTGCGTTTCAGTTTTGGTCAAGAGAGTGTTAGGTAAGCTTCATCCAGCAGGATGCCGATGGAAAAGAATCTGTTCCATTTGTCTTTTTATCTCCCAGTGCCTAGCATAGAGCCCGAGGCATAGAACAGGCTTATCAATGAATGGTACAGGAAGGAAAAAGGAAGTAAGAAAGAAGGGAGGGAGAGAGAAATGGAAGGCAAGAGGGAAGGAAAGCAGAGACGGAAGGAGAAAGGAAAGGAAGAGGTAGGAAGGGTGGCCTGGAGAAGAAATCAGTATCAAAGATACAAATCCCTTAGCGCTCTAGGGAAAGAAAGGACATAGAATCTTAAAATAACTGAAATGGGAGAAGGGAAAGTATTTAAAAGATTTTTCTGAAGTAGAATTTACAAAATCTGAACATCGGTTGTGGGGGTGGTAAAGGTGAAGAAAGCAGATGGGTTGCAAATGACTAAGTTGTCTTTTAAACACATGGCGACAGAGGATGGTTGTGTCAGAGAAGGACAGCAAAGGAGGGGAAGTTACTCGAGGACAAAGAGCACCCGATACAATTTTTAGCACATTCGTGCCCGAGGTTCTCACGGGGACGTCGAGGGGAACAAGTGATACAGGAGAGATTTAAGAACTGCCAAGCTGGATTCGAAAATCACATCCATTGAATTAATAGGTGGAATAATGAGGGTGGATGAAGTTTCCAAGAGAGACGTGCACAGTGAATCCGCACGTTCGTGGAGGTGGCTCGAGATGTGAGAAGTAGAGACGTCAATGAAAGAAATCGCCGGAAAGATTAGAAAGAAAACGACCAGAGTTCTGGATCGGGGAAACGGACTAGGGAAAGCGAGCCTGGAGGCGGGAGGCCCGGCAGATACTGCACGGAGGGAGGGGGATGGGGGTGGACGAGGGG
>NW_011912297.1:0-1080 GCF_000151845.1 Pteropus vampyrus | reverse complement strand
CACTAAAAACCTGATTATATTACTAGAAACATCATGTTCCGATTTCATTAAAACAATAAAAGCGTGCTAAAAGGCGAAATAAAACATGGTCTGAAGAAATAAGGAAAGCCTCAGAATCAGACTCAGATATGTCAAAGAATTTGGATTATCAGATAAAAAAAATTTAAAATAACTATGATTAGTATGTTCTGAACTCTAATGGAAAAAGAAAACAACATGCAAAAACAAATAATGTAAGCAGCGAGATGTAAACTCTAAGAAAGAATCAAAAGGAAATGCTAGAAAGCACACCACCGTAACAGAAATGAAGAATGCCTTTGATGGGCTCATAAAACATGACCAATAAAAGAATCGGTGACTTTGAATGTAGGTCAATAAAAACTTTCCAAACTGAAATGCAAACAGAAGATCAAAATTAAAAAAAAAAAAGAAACAAGACATTTAAGAACTGTGGAATAATTTCATTATTTAACAAACACATAATACAAATACCAGATGGAGAAAAAGAGAAAAGAAATATTGAAAAAAATATTGATGAAAATTTCCCCAAATTACTGATGAATACCAAACCACAGCTCAGAGAACACGAGGCAGGATAAATACCAAAAAAAAATCTGTGTATATCATATTCAAACTTCAGAAAACCATGACAAAAGGAAAATCTTTTAAAAAGTCAGAGAGAAAAGAAAGACCAACTGACTTATAAAAGGATGAGAATAAATTATATCAAACTTCTCAGAAACCATGTAAGCAAAAAAGAATGAAATGAAAAATTTAGTATTGCAAGAAAAATAAAACAGTCCTATAATTGTGTATTTAGTGAATTATCCTTCAAAGGTGAAGGTGTAATAAAGATTTTCTCAGACAAACAAAAGGGAAATTTTTCACCAATAGACCTACCTTGCAAAAAAAGTTTTTCAGGGATAATTGAACTGAATGAATGACAGAAATATTTTAATGGGCAGGACAGAGGAGTTAGGAATACTGTGATCACAGGTACCTTCACTACCTGTGCACTGGTAGAGTGTTATTTGAAGATGAATTTAAATTACCTGTAAATATATATTATAAACTCTAACT
>NW_011912296.1:0-1844 GCF_000151845.1 Pteropus vampyrus | reverse complement strand
CCGGCCCATTCCCACGCCTTTCCCTCCCTCGCAGACTCGAAGGAGCGGGTGTTCGTCCCTCCGTTCCCCCGGGAGCTGCGAGTCCCGTTTGCGTTCCTGCCTCTCCGGCCGTGCCTGAGTGACGTGTCCTTGTCCGCTCACACGGCGCCTGGGGAATACCTTTTCTGATACACTGCGAAGCAGCCTGAGGGAGGAGATGTTTATAACGTCATGGAAACACTTTCTTCCGTCCCATCCTGAGAGGCCTGCCACCTGCGTGTAGGCCCAAGTGACTCGCCACCCGTCCCAGGTCATGGGCTGTGTCCCAGGCCCCAGGCCGCGTCCCAGGTCCCGGGTTGCGTGGGGCTGGGCACCTCGTCTCTCGAGGGAACACGCAGTCTTCCATCTCAGCCCTGCAAAGACATTTCACAGGGATCCTTCTTCTTCCTAAGTCTGGGCCTCAGTTTCCCCATCATGAGATCGGAAATCTGAACGCAGTCAACCTGGTGTTTTCTTCAAGTTCAGACAGGCTGCTTGTTTGAGAGCCCGCATTCCCGTGGGAGAGATAAGGGTCACAGAAGAGACGAGAAACGCGTGTGCCTCACGCACGCCAAGCTGGCCGGGTCGATGAGCACGAGGGGCGCATCAGCGCTGGATCGCAGGTCGGCTCGCTCTGCTCACCGGCTCCGAGGCGTCCAGCTCCGAGGCGATCCAGCTTCTCCGGGAGAATCCCAAGCGCCCCGAAAACGCCGTTCCTCCAACGCCGTTGCCGACTGTTTAACCACTTCTGGAAGTTTCTTTCGTGTCTTGGTCCTAGTTCTATAAAGACCCCTCTGAACGCTCCTGCCCGGCGGTGAGGAGCAGCCATCCGGAGCGAGGGGAGGGACGGAAATTACTGTTTTCTCACTTGGCTCCAGCTCTTTCACTGAGTCTCAATAGGACATTTTAAAAGCCGTTTAGGCAATGGTGGCAGCGTTGAAACATGCAGCTTAGCTCTTGGTGACAGGCCACATCCGAAGCCGTGTCCCCACAGGGCCCAGGGCCTCGCCTCGCAGGACGCCTGCACAGTGGACCGCTTGCCGGCCTGCTGGCTTTCACCTTTCCCGGTCACGCTAAGACACAGTCAACTGCTGTGCCAATTGTGACAGCAAGTCCTTAACTAAAAGCTGCGAACGCTTTGACAGTCACGGAGGACGGAGCTGCGCGGAGAACATGCGGCCAGCGCTCTGGGCCGCGTGGTCCTTGTGCTGTGACATCCTTTAACGTCCGTCGGTACCGTGGATGCTCAGCGCCCGGAGGATCTGCGTCTACTACCTTCCTGAAAAGGGGACAGTGCCAGGACGGGGCCCGAGGCCAGACTCTGGTACCCGGTGTCGCGTGGACCTTGGGACCTGCACACACCGCACGCTGGATCCCTGCTCCCGCTTCGGGTTCGCGGGGAGAGGAGACCATCTTGCAAACATCAATGTGTGTAATTAACAAAATTTAAAATAATGTGTTCTGCGTCATATTGTATAATAGATTTCCAGGTAAAATTAAAATCAAAAACAACCCCCTACGACCAAAAATTAAAAAGAAAAAAAAAAACAGAAAACTCCACCCGGTTCGTCTCTGGTGCTGGTGGGGTAGGGTCAGTGACCCGCAAAGCAATTCCATGCAGTAAAACTCCAAGGACTCGACCAGGACGCCCCTGTGGCCGAGGCCCCGAGGGTGTGTGTGCCACGGCGGGGAGGAGGCCCTGGGACCTGCCACGCCCATCACGCTACCTCCCACCACGCTGTGCCCGGCTGGGACCCACCTGACAACGTGGGGCGCACACCCTCACCAGCCCTTAGGGTTACTTTTAAAAATTCACTTGATACGTC
>NW_011912295.1:0-2895 GCF_000151845.1 Pteropus vampyrus | reverse complement strand
GATAAAGGAACTTTAAATGGATTCTTTCCCTCCTTGTTTTGGCATACGAGGAAGAACCCCAAACGACCTCTCTTTGCTAGAAAATTGATACTATAAAAGCAATTTTTCTCACGTTTCAGATAATACCTTTAAAACCACTTTAAGCCTTAAAGTAATATAACTACTAGAAAAGAGTAACTTTATTCCTGTTTCTTGTCACAGTCTGACAATCAGTAGCACACATGTCTTAGTTCTAACTTTGTTGATAGAAATTTAAAAAAAAATGAAGGTGGCGAATACTTTATTTTAAAATGGGCAAGTTTTTTTTTCTTCGTTCGACTCATTTGAATCATGACCTTCATTTCTTTCTTCACTACGTTCAAGAAAATTAATATTTTGACACAACTGCCATAATTTACAAATGTAAAATGATGTTAATCATTATTTTTAAAAATTAGAAAGTAATATTAAGCTAAGATGACTACTTGAAGTATTTAAGTAACTTCCTCTTTCCTCATTTCCTCCCATAACTATCAAAATAAACAGTGCACTGCCAACCAAGGAAGAAGGCCACTGATTTCCACACTCCTTGAAGTGTTTTTGCTGGAAATAATTGAGATCAAAATACAGACTCCACAGATCAACTTCAGCTCCCCTCCCTAGACAGTCATACACTGTCCAATTATATCCCCCAAATGTCTACAGGGAGGATAAGGTGTATGACATGCTAGCAACATGCCATTTGGGATGACTTTTGCTCCTGACAATTAAAAGCAGTGGATACCAGTGATTCTTGGGGGCCCAACGTTTATAAGCGCCATCCTGGCGTGGTACAGTCAATGGTGTAAACAGCAAAAGCACCAGTGGGAAGAATACACGGCACAGATAACCTCACTGACATGGATAAGGAAATCTGAATCGTGGCTTTAGGGCATCAACAAACAGAAAGAAGAAATTAGAAACCAGATGAGGAAGTTCCTCCCCTGTGACTACCTGTGACTCCAGCTTCCTCCCAATTCTAAAAATGTTGGTTCATTGAATATACTATAGGAATTTTCTTCTCTAAGAGCTTTCTTTTAAGATGTGAAATGAGGATTCTAGTAATAATTGAGTGGAGAATGCGGGAGTATAATGAGAACCTGTCAAAATCGGAATAGAAAAGCTCAAAACATTATCTTGAAAGTGAAAATGTTCTAGGCCGTAAAATAAATGGGAGAACCTAATATGCAGAGGAGGAGGATTTTCTGTAGATGAACTGACAGATCTGCTATATGAGATAGGTAGAATTCAGACACTGACTTCATACTCTCAACATTGAGAAAATACGGCATTTATGAAATGAGATAAAATAATATAAAAAGACAAAAATGGCGAAATTTAAATGGAACTGGAGAAAGAAAGACTAAAATAGAAGTTAAACAGGAGTAGATCGATAAACAAAAATCATCCTTATTTCCATACACTAGCAGCAAAAAATAAAAGTAACCCCAAAATGTGCTTGAAATAGCATTAAAGACATAAAATATGTAGAAATGAATTTCACAAGATTGTAAAGAGTTTACACTAAATGCATTTCTGAGAGATAGTAAAGAGAACCCAAATAGAAAATACATCATGTTCGTGTATTGAATAAATCAATCTTAAGAAATCAGTATAGTTTTACTGTAATCCCCATGAAAATCTCAACAGGCTTATTTATAGAAATTTGACAAATTATTTTTAAAATATCCATAAGATATCCATAAAAAATCTTATCAAAGAAGAGCTAAGTAGAGGATTCTACTACCTAAGTTCAATATTTACAAGCTACAGTAATAAATACAGTGTGGTCCTAGGACAAGAACAGAAAAATAGGTCAGTAGGAAAAAATAGAGTCTAGAAATGGACCTTTGTGAATATAGTCTAAAAGGAAAGTTTTTAAATGAATTGTGCTTAATAAAAATGAAGTTGGACTCTTCTATCCACAATATACAAAAATGAATTCAAGTTGTATTATAGTCCTGAATGTAAAAACTAAAACTATGAAACTTCTATAAAACGAAAATATGGGATAATGTGTTCATGGCCTTGGGGGAAGCAAAGATTTCTTAGGACATGGAACATGCCAATCATTAAAAAAATGATAAATGGAATATCATCAAAATTTTAAAGTTCTGCTTATCAAAAGCCACCTTTAGGAAAATTAAAAAGGCAAAAGGAAAAATGTATATGTACACATATATGTCAAAGAATATCTAAATAATTTTAATAACAATAAGAAAAGCATCACCCACAAATGTGGAGAAAACTTCGACATTTTACAGGAGAAGATACACTGATGGCCAATAAGGACACGAAAATAATGGTCAGTACAATTAGTGTTACAATTTTTGGTTCAACTATAGTTAAAGAACTCACGATAAAGATTGCCTTTTATTTTTACCTATACCAATGTTCTTTCCTTTCTGTAATTCTAATTCTTCTGTTTTCATTTTCTGTCCAGAGAATTTTCTCTAGCCACTCTTTAAGGTAAGGTTGCCAGCAACACATTCTCTTAATTTTCCTTCACCAGAGGATGTCATTATTTCTCCTTTATTCCTAAAGTATATTTTTGACGGGTATAGGTTGCAGCCGACAGTCTGTTACTTTTTCTTCTGGTGTCCTCGGTTTCCGATAAGAAATTTACCATCATCTGAATCGATGTTCTCTAACGTGGCATTTCTCTCTAGCTGCTTTCAAGGTTCCCCCCCCCACCCCTCCCCCCTTTGGTCTTCAGTTTTCAGAAGTTTATATTGTATCTTGGTATGGGTTTCTTTGAGTTTCTGCTATTTGGGATTTACTCATATTCTTTAATATGTAGTTTTATGGGCTCCCCGCCCCGCCCCCCCAAATTTGGAATGTTTACAACAGTTTCTTCTTTAAGTACTTTTCCAGGCT
>NW_011912294.1:0-2682 GCF_000151845.1 Pteropus vampyrus | reverse complement strand
ACTGTCCCACATTCTCAGCTTACCTGAAACTCCCCTCCTAGCTCCTGCCAAATGAGTTTACTGTTACCAGAGCTCACCTGGGTCCACCACAGGCTCATGGGGAAAAAATCAAACTTTCTTCTACCTTCAAGTGTCTTCTGGCTAGTCTAATAATCAAAAAGACATTAAACAGATTAGCAAGAGAAAATAACCAAATTTAATACATAAAAATGTATGGGAACCCCACATACATGAGAGAATCAGAGACCCCACATGCAGGGGTGGTACAAGGATAGAAGGATGGAGGTACATAAGACATCCAAAGGGCCATTGCATGATGATGGGAAGAACAGACTTTCAGTAAATAGAAGTTTGCCCTGCCATACACATAGGTCAAAAGAAGTTATCTCTCTGATAATCTCTTATTATGGGCAAAGCCCCTAATACGAGTTCTTCTAGGAGTTAAAGGGAAGGGCAGACATTTATCTTGAGCCTGAAGCTAAAATAATCTGCATACTACTGAGGCAAATCTTGGGGTGGCTCATTCTGAACCCCACAGGTGCTACACTTTTCCTCACACCAGCCCCTTTCACCCTCATTCTAACAACCCCAGCCTGAACGGACCTCTCTTTCTTCTGACCCGTTCCGACTGGCCTCAGAATTTATTAGGCAACAAATCATATACTCCTAAAATGCCCCTTAACAACAATTTTTTTGTTGTCTTGGGTTGCTATATAAATCTTTTGTTGTTAAATTTTCACATGTTCATTTCTTGCCTCTCCAACTAGATTATGAAAGACTGCAGGGCAAGAGCCATGTTTATCATTGCATTTTAATTTTATCATTGCATTTCCACAATATATCAGACAGTACTTGATGCCTCATAGATCTCAATCAACATTTCTAGGTTTATTTTGAAGACTGGCGAACTCTCTCTTTGCTCCTACCTTTCTGTTTGTACCAAGAGTATCTTGAGCAAATAAAAAGAAATGAGGCATTATTTTTCTTTCACATTGTTCTTGACGTTTAATATTTTGTAGGATCTCTGCTGTCTCATTCGTTGAGAGTCCACTATATGCCAAGCATTATGATAGGGCCTTTCAGATAATGCTAGAAGAAATTAAGCTAACAGAACCCAAGTAGTAAGATCCCTAAAACTGTGGACCGAATTTCCCCAGCATTCCCAAGACAAACAAACAAATAAAAACGAGCAACAACAAAGCCTGCTTCCCTGGATGGTTTCTGTCTACGAACACCTACAGAAAACTGAAGAGTCCCGAAAAGAGAGAAACCAGGTTAGTTCTGCTGCTATTGCTACTGCTCCCACCATAAAATATATTAGAGAACTGGAAACAGGATACAGATCTGTCAACACATTCTTCTGATGTCCTAAGCAGTCACTTTTACATTCAGGAAAAGGAGGCCATACAGTGGAATGTAGCCAGATGTCTTATTTCCAGCAGTTATCCCCATCACTCTGGAATGACAGGAGTCTCGTGGTTGGGCCAGAGTGGTCTGAGTCTTGCAGGCAGAAGCCACTGCTGTCAATCCACATCCTAAATGGATTTCTTTCCTCTGAAGCCCTGCCTGCAGTTCCCAGGACATCCCAGTTCCCAGATCAAGATAGGGTCTGAGTAGCAGAAATTTTCTTTACATTTCTAAGGTGATTTTAAAGTGTAGCCAGAGTTGAAAACCCATGGGCTTTGGCTCTGACCTCCCAGGATGCCAGAATGAAGCTTCTGACTTCTGTCCATCATCTCCATTCTTATGCTTTGCCCAACTCCAGGCCTGGAGCACTCCCACTCCTCCCTACACATAGGCCCCCAGGTATTAAGAAAGGCAGATGGATTGTGTACACTCTATGCTGTCCTATACTCTCTTTTGTTCCCTTCTTTCATCTCAAGTGCAGGCACCTCCTCCTCCATGAGCCTTCTCCTGCACACCTCCAGCCCACTGTGCTTCGGCAGCAGTTATGATCCAACACCTGTCTAGCACACACTCCCCCACTACCTGGTAGTGGAATGCAGCCCCTCACATGGGCATGCTTTGTCTCTCCAGAAATCGCAAACTACTCAGAGACAAGAGCCATTCTTTGAACCTCTTTATATTCTAACAAAGATGAGCATGGAATGCTGTGCACACAAATAGACGCAAGAGGTGCTTAAATATTGAATGGAGGGAGAAAGGGAAAGGAACAAGGAAGAATAAATTCTTATTCAACAAGTACTTATTGCACACCTAACATGAAGTTAGTGGAGAAATAGTGAACATGTAAAAAGATAAAATAATTTCCTAGATTGTGGTAAGTATAATTAAAAATAAAAGTAAGGAGATAGAGAATGAATGAATGAATGAATGAATGAATGAATGAATGAATGTATCTAATGTTTAATAAATGCAAAACATGAGGACATTTTATTTCCATCCACATAAGTCCCCCACCCCGGCCCCCCCAGATTGTACAAAAGTGGAAGGAGACCACTGAGTATCTATATTGGTTTGCTAGGGCTGTTGTAACAAAGTACCACAGACTGGATGACTTAAACAACAGAAATTTATTGTCTCACAGCTCTGGAGACTGGAAGTCTAAAATCAAGGTGTCAGCAGGATTGATTCCTTTTGAGGGCTGTGCACCCTGATGACCTCGCTGTAACTTAAGTCTGTCTGTAAAGGCCCCACCTCCAGATAAGGTCCTGTCTGAGG